>NC_135775.1:8689644-8898260 GCF_028453695.1 Augochlora pura
AGCCTCCCCGCGCTGCGTCGGCCCACGGTTTTCGCGAAGTAATCGGCGCTGTGTCCCGGACAACTCGAAACGAAACAAAGTCGTCGCCGTCGCGAGCGCGCGCGCGCGCGCGCGTCGTATCATTTCCACTTTGGTCCTGAGGAACTAGCGCACGCACACTAATTTGCATTCAATATTCAACGAACGCGAAAAGTTTTCGCCAGCGAGAAACCGTAGCGGCGCGGCGCCGGTTTCCATAAAACTTGAGCCGCGGCATAATATACAAGGCCGGCTATTTGGTTTAGCTTTTGCGCCATACAGGCGGATCGGCCGCGATCAAATTGGCTGTTTCGGGAGTGGAAAGAAATTATGCAAATGGGTACACTTCGCCCCGGTTAATATAATCGCGGCGTAGGCTTAACTCCGACCAGAAGGAACGCCGGGACGCGGTCCTCCGCGCCCGCGCGACGGCGCCACGTTGCATCGGACAATATCTGCATAATTAACGCAAACAATTTTTCACCAGTGAAACACCGCCGCCGGCTAATTTCATATTCCGTTTGAGAATTAACAGCGTTCCGAAGAATAAAGCCGCGATCGAATTTTCCAAGCGCGCGGGGCGGACCGCTTGAAATTCGCAGTTCTCCGCTCGCGCCGTAGTTTCTTTGTGATAGCGACCGGTTTTTAATATTTCATCTCTTAAAGTGCTAATCTTTTTTGCAAAGGACATCCATATTTCTGGTCCTTGCCCTATCCAAATGCTTTTATATCGGTCGGAGGCTCGCGCGACCCGGTTTTTCGCAGCTGCGATTTTATTTTATTTACACAGCCGACGATTTTTCGACGCAACAGATTTTCCATTTGTTCCGGTTTTTATGGAACGACCCGGGAATTTGTTCAACATGCTCGGTGGAAATAGTGACGTACAATTTCATCCTCTGTCAAATCGAAACGAATGCTAACGAACTAACGCTTAATTTAAACGAGTGCTATTAAAAATTGGAGGAGAATGGTGTGCAACGAGTTTCGAGCACGAAATTCAATGCATACTTTCGTTTTGATAGGGAACGACGGGGCAGGTGTACACCGATTGCGAGCCACGTCGAGGATTTGTAGGAATTTCGACGCATATATTCTTGAATTTTTAACGTAAGAAATCTGTTATGTGTTTATTTAATAATTTTAATTTTGACTAACTACATTATTGCAGTACAAAAGTTATAAATTTGGCATCGTCCATCATTCAGTATCATTTCTAATCATTGATAAAAATTGAATATTATGGGTGTCACAAAATTGGAGTAAGGAATGATATAGTGATTAAAATGCAGCATAATTTCAAAAAAATTGCTTCTCTATGATTTAGTCTGATATTTGAAAATCTCGACGGAAAAATAGTTTTATTTTACTTATATCTTTCACGATTTTTTTATATTTTTCCTCTTTCTTTCGTTCTTTGTATTTATTTTTCTTTCAATTTTCTTCCTTTTACTTTTGATTTTTTTTTCTTCATATTTCCTATTTTCTTCTGCTATATTCTTGTTCTTATTAATTTTATTATATTTGCATTGCCTTTTCTTTACCGCTAATTCTATATATTTATATTTACAATTAGTATCATTGGTATAATTAATAATCATAGCTATTCTACTTATTATGCGGTCTTTACGTTCACCGCAAGAAACGCATACATTTTACATATTTTACACGTTTTTTTTACATATCTGCCATATTTCTATTACTAACAATACTTTGTAGCATAGAAAAGAAATATATTTCTCATTAATTATTCGTACCCACCACAAACAATCTATTTATCAGTCTGAAATTCCATTGATCGGTAAGAACTATGGCCAACTTTAAACAAGAATATATGAATGACAATACAGATTACCAAAAATAATTCACTGACTACAACAAGTACGTATATCCCGCCTGACATTTTTATCCTGTTGCGTTTCGTAGCTTCCACGGTTTTCGTGCGCGCGCGCGCGAGAGCCGCGAATTTTACTTAGTATTATTACGGAGGCTAGCGAGAAATCTCTCTTCCTTAGGCTTACGTCCACCCCTCGTAACAAGAGCCACGGACATTTTCATCAACTCGGCAAACAGCCGACAAACATAAACAGAGGCGCAGACGGGGCTACCGAAAAAAGTCTCCAAATTTTCGTCCACCTTGGCCTCAGACGATCCACTTCTAGAAATTAAAAAGCTTCTTTCCGCAGAGATCCCGCGGACACCGGGCGCGCGCGCGCGCTGTTTTGATCAGCGGGAAGCTGCCGAAACGCACGGGAAAAGGCGGTCGAACGCTCGCGAGGGTGGGAGACAACAAAGGAGAGCGGAGAGACACGACTGCCATAATTTCGAGTCGGCAGAAATGAAGGCTGTTACGTGCTCGACGCACACGTGATATTCGTTGCGCGCATGCACTCGTTACGTTTCACTCGAACGGCTTCCCCCGCTGCGTTGAAGTGTCAATTGATGGGAACAGAATTTTTATCTCGATCTTTAGTAGAACTAGGTTTTCACGTTTGCAGCCTTTGGGAGTAGCTATTGTAGTGTCTGTCAGAAGTGTGTAAGTTAATTATAGTATACATATCGTAGTATACTATACATGCAAATACAACACTTTTGTAAAATATATAGAAAATATACGCGAATAACGTCATAAATGAGTTTTAAGAATACTTACACTCGATGAGAATGATGGTTAACCCCTTGTCGTACTTTAACGAGTCAGACTCGAGACGAAGAATTCTAGTAACAAGCTGTTAGGTATGAATGTTCATCCGTTCCTTGAAGAAGGAATCAAATTTTATTGTCTGGTCACTAATGCTTATATATTCAAGCATATGTAAGCACACAATAAATATAAAATTCCTTTTTCTTCAAAGAAATATAGTGCGATCGAAAAAATACTAATCACAGTAATTGTAAAGAAAATGATACGGCAAGGGGTTAATTCACGTCTATGCTATAGTCACAACAAAAATGTACGATATAAAGGGGTGAATTGAAAGAACGTAATAATAACAATGAGAGGAAGGAATAAATGCACTCTTCGGTATTCCAGTGCAACCATAATTTCGTCGCCATATCCATTGAGTACACTTTGCTAGCATCGAGCTCGTCTCTAAAATATTTTGTACCTTTTCATTGACAAATAGAACTCGTATGATCCTCGTATCGTTATAAGTAAAATTATCATTTAAACTTTAGCTCCATGAAGTGGAGTCACTGCGGTGTGTCTGAAAATCCTGTGAAATCGTGGCCGCCGATGCGAGGGTCAAGAGGTCGTGTACGGCGGGTAGATCCGGCTAGAGCTATCGTCAGATAGCCGATAGCCATCTCGGCCGTTAAAAACCGAGATTGCTATAGCGCGCAGGTGTCAATATCACGGTTACGAGCGCGACGATCCCGATGGCGTACGAGCAGCGTGGTCCAGTCGTCGGCTATCATTCGGGGATCGCTGGCGACGGTGGATCCTCTGTCGCGGGATTTACAATGCCGGAAATCTCGCGCGAGAGACCGGAAGAGAAAGAATGGCGTAGAAATTGACGAAAGAGACAACGGGACGAAAAGAGAGACACGTTGGACGAAGCTATTAGGCAGAGAGGAAAAAAGAAGGAATTTTTCCGGCTGTGCGAAGACTTTAAGCCCGTTTAGACTAGGGGAACGAGCGCTAAACTGACAATAGCACTTTTTTTTCCCCAGGCCTGCACTGCTACACTTAACAATGCTACAATCCATTCCTGCATATACTGTTCTCGCAGCTATCCTACTCCCTCCCGAATCGTTCCACCCAGCCGCGTACACTCAAACGCTCATCCAAATCATTCTTTCGCGCCCCTCTCTCCCTCTCGCGCTTCCTCTTTCTCTCTCTTTCTTTCGCGCTTCCTCTTTCTCTATCTTTCTCCCTCCCTCTCTCTCTCTCTCTCTCTCTCTCTCTCTATTTATGTGCGCGCGCGCGCGCGTGTGCTCGCTCACACCCTCGGCAACATTTTTCACCGGCAGCACATCCATCCACGAGCGAGAGAAACCCTCTGACAGCTTCTCAGGCTATCTCACGGATCCGGTCTATCCGGCAAGCGACTGTTAAAACAATGAGCAATGCATTTTTCTGATTAAAATTTAGCCATGCAGCTGCGCTACGCTTCTCTGGCGTACGACGCCGATACACCGGTGTGTGTGTGTATATGCGCGCGCGCGCGCGCTGTTTGCACCAGAATGCGCTAGCATTACCTGTAGCTTCCTGATGAAACCCTGAACATGTCGAAATTCGAAGTATGAGGGCGACCTGACCGCGGTCTTTGACCCCGCCGTTGGAAAGTTCAATTCGCCCTCGTAATTCGCGTTCGGTCCAACCAAATAGCAATATAAGAGTTAAGCAGGAGGTTCGGCAGACTCCATATCGATTCGTACCTATTTTCTTAAAGGTATTATTAGAACTCGTTCGCGTTTGAGTAATGACACCAATTTATAAATGATTCGCGGTTCAATGCTTCTGTTTTGCTTAGGCAGATTTCTTGGTGCATTTTTGTCGATCTTTAATCGGTATTTAATAATTAATTAAATTAATTAATTAATTTATTTATTTATTTATTTATTTATTTATTTATTTATTCACTTGTTTATTTATTTATTTATTCGATCATACATTTACTTATTCATTTATTTATTTATTCATTTATTCATTTATTCATTCAGTCATTCATTCATTATACAGGCAAACGCCCGTTAATACACAGTATCGAAAGTTGTGACAGAGCGTCCTGAAAATTGTATTCTTTAAAAATTCTGATATGGATAAAAGATAAACATTTAGCTATCCAAAATTTAGCATCGTTTCTAACAATGACATTACCGAAAAGTATGACTACCGAAAGATGACAGTATCGAAAGTTGTGACAGAGCGTCCTGAAAATTGTATTCTTTAAAAATTCTGATATGGATAAAAGATAAACATTTAACTATCCAAAATTTAGCATCGTTTCTAACAATGACATTACTTTAAAAAAATCACATCTTTGAAATCATCGGAAATTATTTTCTTGCAACACGAATGGTAAACATGTTCGAGTATCATCTTGTAAAACATTGATCGCCAGACCTCTGTCAGACGAAACGACACGACTACTCGTCCAAAGAGGAGACGGCGCCATTGTATCCGTAATGTTCGTTGACCAATGAAAGGTGCAGCGGCACATTCGGCGAGAGTCTTATTACAGTGAACTGGTTTCGGGGAAGCGCGCGGTAAATGATAGAAATCTCCAGACGATAAGACGTAGAACGAAGAAGGTGGTTGAAGCCCGCGGCGTTGCTCGTCCGGGGGTGAATCGCGCCGCCATATTGTGACTTCAAAGAATGTAGCTGCTGGTCAAAATACGCGTCAATTTCGACTGCCTGCCGGCAAAGAAAAGAAGCTTTATTCGTCTGTAGCGTCAGAAGAGCTTCTTGCCTCCATCTCTCACGATTTCCTCTTGGACGTCTTTAACAACCGGGTTTCCGTAAACATTCCCGCGGTTCTATGTGCAGAAAACTTGAAAAGGGTGGGGAAAGCCGCGAGGCTTTGTAAAGGGTCGAAATACGGAAGTGCCGGCTCTTGGATAAGGTAGGCAGAAGACACGAATACAAGGTTAAAAGAGAAGGGTAGGAGGAGTAGGAGGAGAAGAGAGAGAGAAAAGAGAGCGAAAGAGAAAGAGAGAGAGAGAGAGGTGAGGCGGTGGGCGGCGTGCTCGGAAGAAAAAGAAAGAAGACAGATGGTGGGGAATGAAGGATCGGTCGGGCACGAAGAGATTAAGGTGGCGACTCTTAAGCCTGACGCCGAAATCCTGACGGCGCGGCGAGACTTTCGTCGAGCTAAAAAGGAATGAAATACCTACCACCTGCCACCCACTATAACACGACTCTCCTAGACCGGTCTGCTGCACATTACTCGGCGGTCTCCGCCTCGTTATATTTCGCCTTTGCTTTCACGTCCGCCGTCTTCTCTTGCCAAAATTATTTCCTCGCTCCGTAATTATCTTGTTCGCGCGGCCGCGCGACAAGATCCCGCAGCAGGATCGTCGTCTCGTCACAATTAATACTTTGTTCTCCGCGCGCGGCGGTAGACGTTCCACGCGCGGTTCAATAGGTTTAAACACGACGATCAATCACCGCGCGGGAACTCGACGGAATCAAAGCAGTTTCCTTAATGACACAGAGACTGAAAAGTTTTTTTGACGGATTTACGTCAATTGAGAATCTTCACGCGAGCTCATATTTTTCGATGGCTGCACTAGGAGATCGAGATTGAAAACTGAATTTGGTTCGAGACTGCAAATTATTATGCAAAATGAAAATTGTCTATATCAATCGTAGAAACAAGATTTCGATAGTTTTCGATAATTTTAACAAATAGCGCCGAATGTAGGAATCTCTTTACATTCTTTTAATGTCCTTGTTGCTTGGGATTTTACCTAATCATTTTTATCGTAAACGCATAAAATCCGCGATCTAGTTAATCAATATTCATTAGTGTCAATCTTTCTTCTAATTTGGTATTTCAGATTTGGGGACGTTTTATTTTGGGAAATAAATTTCGGGTCACAGGTGACGTTTAATTGACTTACATATTCGGGCAATAAAAAGTCCAATCAACAACGAAGGTCGGCATTTGTTGCAATAACCTACAACAATAGAAGCAATAGCGTTTATTGGAAATATTATTTGTACACCAAAACGAGGAGAAATTGATCGTTATTGTTTCCTCTTTCTCGTGGAAAAAAAAGTTATGCTTCGATACTAAAAAAGTTGCTTTCGCGTGTTCATTTTTGGGCAGAATACATTGTTCGCCCCATTGTAAAAAAACCATTCGAATATCAAAGATATGTTTTACAAATTGCTGAAGCAAGCGTCGTAAAGACACGTCGCTAAACACGCAGCTCCATTAGACAAACGAAAAACTCGAGCATTCACCCCCGCTGAAATGAAAGATGCAAATAAAAGATCGGTTTTTTGCCAATGCGTTTTTCGTAACTTCAATATTTTACAAGGTAATCGGCCGCACCACTTAAACGCGGACACTCTGTATACAATCGCCAGTTTCAGTTTTTCACATCGGATATACGGTCGCGGACAGGCGTATCATAAGTTCGCGTGACTTTATGGTGCTCCAATTTTTATCGCGCCGCGGGATGACCCATGAACTGGACGTTTCTAAATTAGAACCCGAAACTGGCAATAGTCGGACCGAATAGCGCGAAATAATAAAAAAAATAACTACGGTACCTTTGTCACTGACGTAAAAAAGGAGGCGCAATGCCGCGCGCAGCGTCGTGTAATACGGACAATTTAAGTTTTCGTACAGCTTCACGGTGAGCGCGCATTAACACCTTAATTACAATCGACTGATTGTATCAAATGTACAAATTAGTTTTCAGCCTTCAATATTTATTTGAAAAAGAAATGGAACGTCAGCGTGACGATACGCAATTCACTGTATATTCGAGGTTAGAATAGCGATAAAATCACGAACTAATTTGTTACATTAGAAGGAGAATTTTACATTAGTGTTGCAACTGATTTAAAAGGGAGGAGGGTCGCGAATTAATCTGTACACCTAATTCGTCCGCGATGACCAAACAACGCGCGATATTCCGATGGCGATAGTTCGGGGGATGTTATCATCGGATCGATTCCTCGACCGTTTCGTCCCATCGAATCAGTTTCTGCTCGACGAGTCTGTGCGAGAGAGAGAGAGAGAGAGAGAGAGAGAGAGAGCTCGCCGGTGAAAAAGCCCGGAAAAAAAGCTATATATAAAACGTAGATTTCGTCGAAACTCATTGTTTACCGGCCCGGGCCGGCACTCGATTAACGATGAATTTGAATGACGTCTGGCGGCAGAAGATCCCGATTTTCGGCTCACCTCGCTTTTCACGAATTACATTTCGTAATCGGCGAGGGAGGAGCGCAGGCAGCTGGCAGGGCGGGGGCAGGGGGTGGCAGGGGGGGGGGCAGGAGCAGCGGAGGCAAGCACATGAAGTATATGTAAATAATGAGGGTGGGAATGAATACGTTGGGGGCTGTGGCTGCACTAATGGCGGGTGCAACGGTCGTTGAAGGGCTATCCGAAAATAATTCCGTCTCGCCAAGAGAATCCCCCTCGGGCCACCCAATTATCGTGAAATGCCTACCTACTACTTCGCGCTTCGGGCTTAAGCAAATGAAGAGTGACGCTTGTCCGTGGACAATACCGACCGGCAATAAATCTTACTAGGCGTGAAAAATCGATGCTCGCCCATGCGAACATCTTCCAAATTTTAATTAACCGCCTTGCGCGCCGACTCCGCCGGGACACACACACCCCCCATTGTCATCCGTAACTTCGTTTCGATTGTCAAGGTAAATGTACTTAGGGCGATGGAGCCGATTGCTCTGGGGTAGGAATGGGGAACTATTTCGCTGAAGCTGTCGGCTGTTTTTCGTATTATCGATAGTTACGATCAGGGTGGTGTAAACAAACTTTGACATATTTTTACGCCACTATGATGATGTACAGTGGGGAGTAAAACTGTAATTTCGATCAAGTTTAAAAAACGTTATACCATTTTAGATGTGTTGACTCTATTTTTGTGAATTGTGCTCCCCACTGTATTTATTTTAAATACTTCTATTATTTATAGGCGAATAAAAATGCCTTGATAGTTCACATATCTTCGATATAGTCGGAAAGAATACTATTAAAACAGTATTAACAATACCGGTAGACAGTCAGACCGCCGAAGCCATAATTTATATTTAATAACTCTCACAACTTATATCTGCCATATTCTATTTTATTATTTCATTTCTATCACATCGTAAAAAGAATACAGTATAAAACTTTTATATTTTCCAAACTCTCTGGGTCTTGAAATTGTTCCATCTCTAAAATTGTATATTGTACGTGCTTCTCGTGGTACTTGTAAAGATAGAAAACCATTAGCAGCACTATCGATAGTCGTCGATACTCTGTAAACCATCGAAAACTATCGACGGTGCCGAATATCAATAGTTCTCCGCCTCCACTGCGGGATGGCCAATTGCAGCGCGTCCCGTTCGTTGTCGGGCACAATTAACTTTATGTTTATTCTAACGCAGCATCAAATTCGCCGGTATATCCCTTTCTTTTTGTTATAATTAAGCGAGCTACCGGACTCTACGGAGGGTGAAGTCGCGGAACCATATTTCGCGAAACAGTTCATTCAATTTTTGCGAGCTGGGAACCGAAGTTGCCCGGCATTCTGAAAGTTTCGGCGTTTTATTGAAAATCTGCGCCGCGCCCGTGTTGCGCGATACTATTACAGGATTCGAGCGTGGAACATTTCTATCCATTTTTACCTGGGATATCCTCCTCATCGGGCATTTGCAGGACGCGTGTTGCGCGTTGCGCGCGATGCACTCTAGATTGAAATGTGGTGAAGGATCGAACAACCGGGTTTGCGCGGCGCTCGTTGAACATTTTCCTTTGCCGTGTACGTTTTTTTTTTTTAGCGTTCGCGGCGTCGACTTTCGGAATCAACCGGTATAACTTGCAGCGGGATTTTTCGACGTTCGCGGGCACGGGCGAAGTTTTCATCGACAGTATAATACCTTCGTCCGACAGGATTTTCCGATGCATTAACAACGTGTCCGCGATTTAAAGATCGCCGCGATGCAAATCGATTGATTCGTTGTGTACACGACGATCAATATGTAACGGATAGAGGGGGAAGACGAACAGAATACCGCGACGAAAGTACTTTATATTTTCGTACACAAGAATTGTAAATTGTTGAAAATATGAATAGTCAACGGGTTCTCGCGGCAACGGAATTTCCATCAAAACGCCACGTAGGAAGAAAAGAATTGTTTCGATATTCGAAAAAGAAAAAAAAAACCGAATGCATTTTTATTTTTCCCGGGCCGAAACAACATTTGCATTTCTTTCGCAACATATTCTCCGTTTTAACTGTTTTCTATGGACAATCAAGAGCACATCGCCGTAAACTAGATTACGCGAGTTTCGATTCGGCTTGCATTCAGACACAATTGACCGCCGTGGTTTAAGCTAAAAAAGACAAGAGCTGTTTTACTTTCAATATAAAAATTATATTGAAAATAATAGCTAAATTTGAAAAAAGCATTTTAATCATTATCTAATAGACTAGTTGTTCTATCATCTAAACAAAATTCAAGTTATTATATTAGTCTTAAAACAGTTACTGCGTTTCAAAAGGTGCTCGAATTCTTTTTCTCAGGGGTTGCACTTATTCTTTAATTTATTTTGCATACTTTACAGATTCTAGAAAATTATTTTACTTCCTTGTAAGACTTCTGAGAGAGAAGTTTAACATTGTTCATCGTCGATGGCAGTTTCGATACCAAATCTAATTATTTAATATAATATCGTTTAAAAAATTCTTTTAAGATTATTATTCAACAGAATATTATTTAACTTCTCCAAGAAATCCACAAAACTTCATACATCTTAAAAAGGTGTACAAATATTTGACTTATTGTGCAAGTTCCAATAAATCACGGAAATACTATAGCTCGTGTAGGATGTTTTGAGTGTTTCGAATTAGAATAGCTTCGAGCGCGGAGGGTTAATTAAAAGGGTCGGTGGGTAGAGCTACGATGTGTTAATTGCGGGAGATTGCGCATAAACGCGTGGTAGCTGTTGCAAGCAGGTCGAAACGCGGAATGTGTGTGCGCGAGTCGCGAGTCGCGAGTCGCAACGTGAAGATGTAAAGATAGGAATCTGGAGTGGCCATTGCCGGGAGAGGAATGGCGAAACAGAGTACCAGAAGGTGGACAAAGTCGCCTTGTAATACACGGTTAAACTCCGCGAGCGAGACGGTGAATAGAGAGGGAAAGCTTCTTGACTTTTCAATTTCCTTTCCCCCTCGAACAGCGTCCTCTGCTCGTCGGAGATCCCCGCCTCTCTTTAGCAGCCGGTCGCCGGTCCGAGCTATCCGGCCGAGTCAATAGGAATCGCCTTCGGCTCGACTAAAGTAATTTTTCGGAAAATTATAGCACTCGACGGGATTAACGACCTAGTTTCGAGGAAATTGCTCGATCGCGCCGTATCTTTTTATCGATCGTCGCGCGGTGACCGTTCGTTTTCCTCGATGTCGGTGCTTTGACACTCTACAAGCTGGATCCTGTGGCTTCGGGATGGCGGCACGATGCTTACGACAAAAAAGATGATAGAAGCAATCGTTCCTGGCTATCTCTTATTAGGATCTCACGTCGTAGCGAATAAAATGTTTGTACACAACTATTATTAGAAAGTTGCGTAGTAGAAAGTTTGTAGAAAGTTCTTCGGCTGCAAATAAAGTTTAACAGAATCGCCGCTGGGAGTAATAATCGAAATAATCGAAATAATCGAAATAATCGAAATAATCGAAATAATCGAAATAAAATAACGAAAATAAATAATCGAAATCGAGAATCGATGGTAAATAAACCTGGAGCATACAAATTTGTTTTATTAAATAACGCACATTAATTTTCTATTAAATCACGTTTAGTGGTAAAGATACTTCTCATATTATTTGTATTGTAGAACACAAAACACAATTCTGATATTTTACGATTTCGATTCGGAATCGTTTCTATTTGAAACAGCTGAACGTGACCAAGTTGCGGGAAACATCGGCATAAAATGAATTCTCCGTTAATGAGCATTATTAATTGCACTAATACAAAATTAGAATTCGATTTAATAATAGCAGGGGTCGTAGTTATAACGGTATTATTCAGCATTACGCCAATTCATTTTCGTTTGAATATCTCGCCAATGGAAGACCGCATAATTTTTCCAAATTTTTAACCATAAACCTACTACGCTCGATTTTAATTTTACATCATCCATTACGTTACCGTAAACAACAAAAGAACCTTTTCTTTAATCCTTTTTTCATAAAGTATTTTATTTCGTAACAAAAGAATATATAAGTATCAAGGAGGAGTACGTTTATTATAAACAAGCGATGAAAGCGGATCTTCAAGGTGTGCCTTCGTTTTATCCCGGGGCGCATAATAGATTGTGAAACTTAAGTGAAACTTAATTCTGAAATTCGTGCAAATAATTCCATCAGCGATGTATGAGTGGCGCGGCGGTTAAAGCGTTAAATATATAATATTTCGGTTGGTTAAATTATAAGGAAAGTTGGCGGCGCTTAACGGAATCCGTGTTATGTCAGGAGACGTATTAATCGCGCCGCGAACGGAGGAGTCCGCATAATTCCGAGACGTCGGAAGCCGCCGCGGGTCGCGCGAGTTGATAGAAAGTTTCACCGGAGTGTGTGTACCTACATACGTCCTTTCAAATCAGAGACTACCTTTCCCGAAGATTCTTTCTCTTCCTCGGGTCTTAAAATCAAGGGGGGTTCGTATTTGCGATTCTAGTCTTAGACGTCGGATACTTTATACAAAAGTGACTGTGTAAGAAGTTGGGACGAGTCCCCTCCGTTCCAAGTTATGATAGACAAACTTTGCGAAGTCAAGATACCTTCGATGCGTGGTATGCATAACTAAAATTCCCTGACCTCTCGTCATAAGTGAAAAATATCCGGAACGCTGCGCGACGAGAATTATCGCTCGCCCGCTCGCGCGCCCGCGCGCCCGCGTTCCCGTCAGGCTAACATTCGACGCGCCATTTCCACCGTGACGTTGAACCCTGCGCGCAGACGAAATTATTGTCTCGGGTATTACTATTGCGGGCACGTGACTCTAATTCCCTTGGCTTTCCCTCGCTCCTCGGCGAACATTGTGAAGGGAAAGTAATGTGGATCAAGATTTCTCGTTACTGGCTGCGCACGATGATTACGGGCTCAGATTCAGCGGAACGTATAAAAGGAAATTCAACGAGCGTTTGTTAATACAAACTAAGTAACATCAGCGCCGTTCCCGGTGCCGGTTCATTTCCGTTTTTTCGTTCCCCGCGAAACGAACCGCCGACCGGCGCGCAACCCGTGGAAACGGTGCTCCACTTCGTGACGTCTCCACGGACAAAAGGCGAAACATTAATACCGGCTCTCCTATTGAGATTATCTTTTCTCGTCGATGCGCCTCGTATTTTTCTACATTACTTTCTCGCGCGCCCTCGTGCATCAATGCTACCAAGTCTACACAGTGTTCGATTTGTGCCCTCGTGGCACTCATTTTGAAGTAGTAGAAGCATTTGGGTTAACGAAAGTCGACGATCTATTCATTCGTAACGTAACGAATTTTTTGGTTAACAGAATATGAAGTTTTCCATCATTTTCTGTCCATCTATGAACTGTAGCACATCGGTGCTCTAAAATTAATATTATAAATTCACTGGGCATCGTTGGGCAAAGTAAAAAGGTTTACCGAGTTTACTGAGCCATGAACCAAATAATCAAATTTTTGAATTCTTCTAATAGTGTCATTTTTGTGTCTCGACTCCTTCTGTTTGTAATAAATATAATTATATAATTATTATTTATCATATATGTATGTAAATCTTGACAGTAATGATGCAAAGACGTGGAGAAGTAAAGATAGCAAAAAAGAACACAAAAGAAAAGTAAGTACGTAAAAAAGCGAGACGTGTATGATTTAAGAGTTTTTATCTGATTACTTGAAAACAAATAGAAAAATCATTATTGTTATCACTAGATAGCAGACTTTTGTACGAAATAAAAATTGTCCAAGGCAATTGTTAGAATCGAAAATTCGATAAAAAATCCTCTAATCCTTTAAATAAATTATATATAATACAAACATCAAATTATATTACTTCAACTCATTTAATTTTTTTACAGTTTTGTATTTGATTTGTGTATATTTGATTTCATGAATGTATAAAATCCAATGGCTAGTTTCTATGTGTAGAAATTCGTAAGAAGTTTAGGTCTCTTCTCAAAATGAAATAAACGTGTCAATCAGCAGATTAACCCTTTGTACTCGAGCGGCGCCTCGGAGGCGCCATGAAAAATTATTGTATCACGTCTCAAAATAATTTTGACATTATAATAACATCACCTAACTTAATACTATAGATCAAAGAGACGATTTTAGATATCGAATTAAAATAGCTCGGAGTGCAACGGGTTAACAATCAATCGATCAATGCATTTCTGACTTGGCGATTAAAATAACTTTTTAATTGTTTAACTTATAAATAGCTAAATATAGAGAAAAAAAAACTAGCAAGGTTAATAACTAAACAAGCTAAGGATCACAATGTCCAAATTTTTCCTTCTCGCGTTCCACGATTCATTCGAGCGCCGTCATTACGACCGGGCGAACGAAACTAATTCGACGCAGCAATACCGGGGAAAATTTCGAAAAAGCAATTTAACTGTTAAGCAAACCCGTAACGTTTCCAGAAGTCTATCCAAAATGTGCGCGCGATGTAGAATTGAAGAAATTCCGGGACCGGAATCATTTTGGATAAAATAACCATCATTCTACAATCGGATCCAAGCTCAATATTGGATCCTGTTTCCATTTCGCGAACAGTTCCCTATTTGCCGGAAAATACAATCCAAACGAAAACGGTTGCCAGGCTCGCCTTCGCAGAAAATTCGTCCTGTAACGTGGAATATAATTAAAGCGCATGGGCTCTCGTCATCGTGGCGCACGCGGTATGTCCCCCATTACGTTAGATTGGCCCCGCCGTTCCTGTATTTCTAGTTCGTTAAAGCAAAACTGTGCCGCGCGTAGGGGTAACCCTCGTCGACCGCCGTCGTTTCACTGTTTGTGCGTTGATGACGCAATCATCTTGGGGTTTCGAACGGTTCCAAAAGTCAAACACGCTAATTTTTGCCTGTTACGTAGTATCAGAAAATGCAATTTTCAATCACGCTGGTACGAATCGTTGTATAATATTGTTACCAATAATTTTCATTTTCTCTCAAATTAGACGCAATGTTTCTATGTATTTATTAGACTATAGACATTCGTGCAAAATAAAAATTATATGCCACTGTCATAGAAAATAGGAACAACTTAGAAATTGTATTATTTCTTTAGCAAAATCAACGCTATAATAATTAAGGTCGAAAGGTAGTTACGGTTTATTTCTATACAGACATCATGAATTTACAAATGATAATATCTTTCTTTTCGTATGATTTTTTTCAACTTCTTATCGCCAATTTGCCAATCATTTTCTGATACGTAATTTTAATTAAATTACATCCCGATTCGTAATTAATGTGACTCGATTGCTTAGTATCCCGTAATTGCGCTCCAATCGCAATTACGAATTACATTGTCATTTAATTGAATGGAGACCCGTATTAGGAATTACAATGCTATCGAACTGCAATGTGATTGAACTATAATATTATCGAACTATAACATTATTGAATTATAATGTAATCGAATTACGTAGTAATTGTAATTCCTTGAATAATTCGATCGCAATTCTCACTTTGCAATCACGGATACTTCACTTTTCGAGATACGTGTATAATCATTTATTCGAATGTCAGATAGAGTGACGCGCGGTTTCGACAAATTATCAGCATTTCCATCCACGTTTCGATAACGATGACGAATCGATCTATGTAACATTTTTTTTTTTTTTTGGCTCGGAACGATCCCCCGTACGGGTTAACAAAGTTCGCCGATCTCGATCCGGTGGACGCTCTGCGCGCGTTTTACAAAAAAAAAAAAGATCGTCGGACGTCGTCGCTCGGGTGTCAACGGGTTAAATTGGATTTTCCAGCAAGTCCGATCGATGATATTCTGCATAATGATGAAACTTCCCGGGGCCAGTCGTTTGAGAACCACTGACCCATCCGGAAAGCGTTGGCAAGTTGGAGAAGGTATTTAAGGGGACGAGAGACGAAGCAGCATGAAAGATGAAACGAACGGGATGAATTATAGTCGTACCATCTTTCCCCTACCCGTTCCATCCCCTCCCCTCCTCCCCTCATTCTTCCCTCCTCGCGTCTTTATCGATAATTCACGAGTATTAATTAGAATTCCAATCTGCCGGTTTAATATGACAAACCCGTTGCTTCGAATTTCCTTGCAGCACTTGTCACCGTCCCTTCAGCCCGCTCCCTCCCTCCCTCCCTCCCTCCTTTCCACCCTCGGTGTCCGCGTTTTTCTCTGTCTCCTCCCGATTAACCCCCCTTCCCCGTCAACCCCACCCCCCGCGCGCGCTCGCCGACCGATCCAGATCCGCCGCGGGGTTTAACGATCAAACTGAAACTTTTGAGGCGACAGCACATAAAGCCGACGAATTTTCCGCAGCGCCGTAACTGTTTGGAACTTCGCTGCTTCGTAAATTAAAATTTTATCCATGAACGGATAATCGAGGGGCGATTCAGCCGCGGTTTTATCAACCCGGCCGATCTTCCGAGGACACAATCCGAATCCGATTCTGTTCCTACGTATCGGCGTTGTACGCGTAATTTCCGAAAACTTTCTCATCGATAAGTTCGCTCCCCTCCCCCACCACCACCACCACCACCACCACATTGCCGCCCTTTGAGTGCTCGCCCTTTTCCGCCGAGCAGCCAATGGCGACTCGAGTCTTTAGCGATATTCGAACCTTTACCTTTGACAGGAAATAGGGTGAAGAAGTGACCCGTTCTATTAATTCCTGCTGAAACGGCACGAAGTTCTCGAAACATGTCAGAATTATTGATTCATTCTAGATGCTGCTTTAATATCGTCTCCCTGCCTCTACAATCGCGCAATCGTGTCTGCGTTGTAATTACTAGTGGGCTGGATTACGAATTTCTATCTAAAATAAAAATTTAAATTGTTCAAATGTTTTCACTGTTTTTTGCTTCATATATTCGTTACTGTTATAAATGCATAAAATTCGTGACTAGACTGCGAATATACTGTGTGAGTTGGAATTCGCGATACAATTGAGTAGAATTTGATTTGATTTGATTTGAATAGAATTTTTTCTATATGAAAAAAATAAGAAGCAAAATTGACGAAAATTTTGTTGCGATCGAGATAGTATTTACAAACATTGACAATGATGGAAATATCCCGTTTACTACATAATTCGCAACATTTAATATTTTTAAACAATATCTGGAACGGAGGTAATTGCGATAGAAGAATTAATATCTTCTATAAATATAAATGAACTTGAAAGTCGATTTATACGAAATTTGTTTCTTATTTTTTTCATGTAGAATCATCCTCTGCTCATTTATACTACGATAAACCCACCCTGTACATGCAGAATGAAAACTCTCCACCTCGATAGGAATAAACAGGAGTTGATTAAAAATTTGTCATTCGTAATATTTTTAATAAGTTAAATATAATGTAATAGCATCGTTAAATTTGTCTCCTGCATTTACTGTTTTTATATTCGACCAATTTACTTTCGACATAAATGCATAAAATCCGTAAACCACTTATGACCTTATAAAATTCATGCTATTTTAAATAAAAAGGAGGAGACGGGATAAAAGTTGGTAATAAAAAGAATTTAATATACTGGTGAGCAGAATTTGATGCATTTATAACAAAAACGAGCGGATTAAATGCAAAACGTGAAGTGCGCTTAAAGAATTTCCAAATACTGTTGTATTAATTAATTTCGTTTAAATGACTGGAGGAAAGAAATAATAATTTTGCATAAAAATATTCCGTCTGTTAATAAATGACTTCATTATGCTAATTAAAGTTGCGAGATGAAAGAGCATAAGGTCCATCCTTTACCTTATTATTGAGCGAAGAATGAAATTTCTATTGTGCCCCGGCTTCTGAAACTGAATTACGCGGAGCATTTCGCGGAAAGAGAAGCTCCGCGCAGTTCGGTTGTAATATTTGTTTAGGAAACAATAGGATAAATCGTACGAAATTTTTCACGATAGACACCTAGGCATTTGATGAGACCACTCCAGAGCTCGATTCATCGAACGTTTCGCGAACAAATACGATTTGCATGGTACAAGAACACATTCTGCTGATCCTATTGTCTGGTTTATTGACATCTACGTCTATCTGACAGAGCAGTATCAATCACGAATACTAAAACGGCACGGATCTTGATATTTTGGAGTCTGGCTTTGATCGATTCTGTATCTAGGTGAAATGTTTACGCGTAAAACTATTACGCGGGGAATTGTTCGATACGCGTTACTGGAACGATCAAATATTCCTTTGACAGATTCGATACGCGAATTTCGAGCATCGCCCGGCTTATTGCCGCTGCTGCGCCTTTTTAGCAAAGCTTCCATTCGATCTTCTAAAATGTAACATTCTCCGTTCTATTTCGCGGGCAGACAGTTACCATCGAAAGAAAATATACCGCGGAGCAATTTTACGAAGCAAAGCGAATCCGTAGGAAGCATTATAAATGAATGGAAAAGAAGAACAGATTGGATATGAAAATCGTTGACGTTGCGACTTTCTAGTTTTTTAAAATAAAACCTTATTGTATCTTTGAACACGCTGAGTTTTGTTTCGAAAATAGCTGAGTAAATTAAATTGACGAAAAGTAGGCTACCAAGCGGTTTTATGAAAGCAAGTGATTCAAATTATATGAATTACAAAAACCTTTAGCAATTTCTCTATCGAATATTTTAAAACGAAACACTTTGTATTTCAATAATAGTTAAACGAGGTTAATAAAAAGCATGCATTCAAGCAATTTTATGAAGCCAAGGTACTCTAAATGAATTATTGGACTTCCGTTGGAGAAAATAACGCGATTCAACGCGAACGTTTTTAATTATTTGCCTTATTGCTTGCAATTTTATTAGCAATTTCTCCGTCGAATCCTTTGAAAAGCAGCATTTTGTGTTTCATTTCGAAAAACAGTTCAACCAGATTGACGAAAAGTACACCGCGGTGCAATTTCGCGAAACAAAGTGAATCCTCAGGAATCGTGTGGAAATGGTGTGGAAAAAAGAACAGCGTGCACGCTCGCGCCTCCGTAAATATTTCGGAACACCGACGGCTTTTACACACCATCAACGACGTGTGCGCGCCGGCGAAGAATTATTTGTCCGAAAACTTATGAGTGGCACTGCGCCCGGCCGTGTATCTTTGCATATGACTGGGCCGATCTCCGCGTCGCGACGTGCTCGGCTGGGGGGGAAAAAAATATGCTGCCGGCTCGTGCGCGCGAATTCGTTGATGAACTTCGACTGTAAACCTTAGCACGCGTCAATTCCGTTCCGCTTTATGAACGTGTCGCGTACACTTGCAGAGACTGAAAACGCTGTTGATCCTGTGTACAGATCCCCGCGTACAAAGAATTTGTGTACACCGTATCCTCTAGCATACTGGAGGAAATCTACCGTGTGAAATGGAAATCGTCGACGCGCGGAGCTGGTTAAAACAAATTCCGCAACTGTTACGAGTTGGTTTGCCCGGCAAACAAATTTCTATTCGCGAGCACAACGCGCGTAATGCAAATTTTACAACAAAAAGAGAAACTTTTCTTCGGTCGATAGTGGAACGAACGCGGTGGAATAAATTGTTTTAATTCCGTCGAGTAATTGTCGCGTCGCTGCGGCATTGGAAAATAATTTCTACTTCGATATAGTATTGAACTGACCTAACTTACGTTGTACAAATGTTGATTGTCTTTCGATCTGATACTTGTTTCAGAATTTGTTTCACCTGGGTATCGTTCCAATTTATAGCGTAAATATATATTATTATAATATATATACATATATATAATTACTAGAAGATCATTACACCCTATTTATAAAAATAACTAAGCGTATGTAAATGAGCATAATGCTGCCACATGGATTACAAATAACAAAGCAACCAAATAAAATTATGAATTTATCAGTCAAGTAGATAGAACAAAATAACATCGTTCGCAATGCTGCCAGCACTAATTACTATAAACTAACAATAAAATACTCGTTTATATTATCAAAATAACTCTCAAATATATTAATAATTCATTTATTACCACAGATGTGAAATGAGCACTAAAATTATCACTCTTTCATACACATTTAATCAACATTATTAATCGAAGAAGTAAAACAATCGAAGTGACAGTTATAAAAAGATACTGAGACAGCGATCGGAACATCTATCCTAATCGACACTAGGATTCCAAAGGATCGCGCGGGCTCGCTTTGGTTGCGGCGTCGTTCCTTTGCCAGATTTTAGCCTGCCGATACTTCTCACCTGTCTATCTTTTACGCGCCCGCGTTTACACGAGTGGGTGAACGAATTTGTCCGCGCTTTTGCCCGGCTTTGTTTCCGCGCTGAAAGGATATAGGTCGATTGTAAATAGCAGATTCTTTTGTTGCTACGCAATATCGTGCGGTCGTGATTTGTGCCCGGCAAAAATTTATACGTGACGCGTCATTGTTACGGTCTCGATGAACCGATGTATCAGCAGTTATTGAAACCTCTGTGCTGCTTACAGCCCGTGTGTCACGCACGGAGAAATATGTTTAATTAGTCGAACACGGCACAGAGCGGGACAGAGAGTTGCGACGGAATCATTGTGCGATGTGTGAAAAATCGAATCTCTAGCAACGCAGCGACAAAACCATTGTATCGCATAGGTACCGTATACGTAGAGGATTGTTAACGTGCAGGATTGTTAACGTGCAGGATTGTTAACATTCAAGATCGTTAAAATTCAAGATCGTTACTTCCGGAAAATGAGAGGTTCCTTTTGAAGTAACTTCTTCCTTGACGCAAATACAATCCGCGATTTTATTTAAGAATTATTAACGAAGAGCGCCGACCAATGAGAGGCGTGCTTGGCCGGTGCAAGTACGAAACTATGGTGTCTTTGCGATGCTACTTTTAATTTTCCGATCGATCTTTCTTCGATCCATCTTCCTCCTATTCGCCACCGAATATTCGCTGGAAACCAATCCCTAAATACGTCCGCGTTATATTAATCCTAGCCGGGAAATGTACAATTAATAACACCGCATTCCGGGACATAATCAACGAAGACAATGGGCGATAAAAATCGAATATCCTCCCGCCCGGCGAGGGAATTCCTGGGGAATAATGAACGGGAAACGTCGGTCTCCGCGTGCGTAAATGAAAATTTGGGTTTGCAACGTAATTGGACAGGCAATAAACGCGATTCAGTGCCAAGGAAAGGTACGATCGTCCGCGGAAGTAGAGGGCGATGGCAGCCGGGTGAAAGGCGACGCTCATAGTGTAAATAAAAGCAGACTCAAGCCAGACAAAGTATTCTCCATCGCCTTTTCCAACCTTCTGAATCCCTCTTCTCGCTTTCTTAAAGCTTGAAAGAAAGAAAGAAAGAAAGAAAAAAAAAGAAGAAGAAGGAAGCGTAGTCCCTTCACGGACGGGGCACCAAGCCGAATCGGGAACCAGCAAAAGTGGAATTCTGAAATATTAATGTGACTTCCGCCGAGGCTGCGCGCCGATCTCCTCCTCCACCTCTCCTCTTACACTTCTTGTATTTTTTTTTCTCTCTTGTTTTTTCTCGTTCTTTGACGTTTACCCGTCTCTTCTTGGCACACCCACGTAGCCCAACGATCTTGTCAAAGGGTGTACGTGCATGTCGGCACACGGAACACCGTGGGGCGGCTTGTTCCTGTCGCTGGTCGGATCGCGTATCCTTTATCGAGCGACGTCGAAGGAAACAAATTCATGGACTCCCGGGGTCTGTGCCAGTGGAGAGCACGACAATTAATAGATAATGGCTGTCTGACGTTTGGATCGTTGCCGGCATTAGCGTATTAACGAGGAGCTGGTTTAAATATGTAGAGAGGAAAATTCGTTTAGCATCGCGTACCAGCGTCTCGTAATTTTTTAACGCTTTAGTTTACTGTCAATAATGCGGATGGATTTCTTCGCGTTAAACTTGTCGCAGTTAATTGTTGGTTTCTCATTTTTCAATTATTCCAATTGTGGAGGTGTTTCTTGAAGAACGATTGAATAAATTACGATATTGCAGCGACTGTCGTATCAGAGACTGTACAACGGGAAAATAAATTAGGTCTTCTTACTTTT
This sequence comes from Augochlora pura, assembly GCF_028453695.1. Taxonomy (NCBI): domain Eukaryota; kingdom Metazoa; phylum Arthropoda; class Insecta; order Hymenoptera; family Halictidae; genus Augochlora; species Augochlora pura. The sequence goes on from NC_135775.1 coordinate 8,711,569, forward strand.
ATAAGGCATAGCACAAGAGTCAATTGCTCGTATCATGTATTGTTAATAACGGAGACAGTTTCCCTCGGGAGACAATATGTCACTCTCAGAAACAGAATTTAATCATTTCTTTACAATTATTATTTAGAAGAAAGTTATCGAACTCTTTAACGTGATTTTAGGTTAGAAAGTTATTAATAGGTGTGTATCTATTGGTTGGCAACTAAGTAATTACGGATTCAAAATAGGAAGGAAAATTCAATTCTTTAGCTTAAAAATATAAGTTTATTCAATTAGACAAATCAATTTTGACACTGCCTTTCTTTCGAGGCTTCATTTTAATATCTTTTTTGGAAGTAATGTAATAAAATATGTCTGAAACGCGCGCCTTGCCCTTCCATCTTCAAACTGTAATAAAAATGAAACTAAATAATTAATCGGTGCAAATTTCTTACTAAATTAAAGGTGGAAGTCCAAACAGCAAGAAAACAATATAGATCATATGCTATAGATATATGCATAGATATATGCTTTAATCCTACCTTTTTGGAAATAATACAATAAAATATGTCTAAAATGCGCTTCCCGTCCTTCCATCTTCAAACAGTGGTAAAAACGAAACTAAATAACTAATCGATACAATTTTCTTACTAAATTGAAGATGAAGGTCTAGACAGTAAGAAAACAATATAACTTAATTACTTTGACCATCTATTAACAAAATCCGCAATCGCTTAATCGTCAACCCAATAGTTAAATATCACTTAATTTTCTTTCCGAGACTAGACTAACCGATAAATCGAACTAAAATAAAACAGCGCCGCGCTATAGAAACGAACAGAAAGACCTTAATTATGAAAAGAGCAACACGTAACGATCGTATCGTAAACTCAGTCTGACCTCGTGTATCCACCGGTAATAAAGAATTCCCGAACTACGCGAATTATTTATGTAGAAGCGATAATGAATGTCAGGTTTATTGCTTTATTTTATGCATTTCTCAATAAAGTGCGCGTATAAAGTGGCGAAGCAACTGTTTCTACGGTTCCCAACATCTCTAAACAATATTTCCTCCATCCATGAAAACGGGACGTACATTTTACACACGAATACCTTTATTAACACGCCGATTGCTAGTAAATATTTTATAAATATCTCGAAAGAAGACTGGGGATTTTTATGCGCGATAAAACTGTTCTAAGCGAAGATGCTGGTTTTAGGATGCTTTTAATAATATTCAGTCTAGTGCTATAAATCTCGATTATCCGAACATCTGATATTTCGATCGCTGTATCAACTATATGTGGATTACTTGGTCAGATTTGAAAATCAATCTGCACGCTAATCTATTATTTATTATATCTTCTTAATTTTTATTCATATGATCCACGAGACGTAAGACTGTTAACAATGTAATTCATATCATGGCAATTTATTTCTTCGATATTAATTTCATTAAATAAAATGCTACAATTTGATAAAACTTTTGTGATGACTGACGTGGTAGTAAAACAATGTAAAATTTTAATAATATAAAATAAAATATGCAGTGTACAAATCACATTTGCATAAAGATAAGATCTAATCCAGCACATTGGCCAAGCAAGCGTTCTTTTATTTATTTATTTATTTATTATATAGCTAATGCTGCCATTTTATTTATATGATTTTTTACTTATTTATTGTGTTCATTATGTATTTTTTGAACGTGCGCAATGAACAATATATCTGTAATTACCACCGGGTATTTAGTATAAGCCTGGGAAAACATTTTTCGATAAGTATGCGAATTCGTATCCGGCCGTTCATGATCTATTGATCCGATTCCAAAAATCGAGGTTCTGTCGTAACAAGAAACCATCGGCTTAAAATAATCAAATACGCGATAAAACGAGTCGTAGTATTTAAAAAGAATAGTTGGCGGCCAGGTATCTATGGAAAGACACCCCTCTGACATTTCGTTTTTTTTCGAATGCCTGTTACAGGAAGGTGAGAGGGGTTACTTAGAGGGGCTCGCTTCAAGATATGCAGACCTCTTCAGAACACATTACGGAGACGTCCTGGAGCCACTCGAGGAACTACGCCGCCGTGAAACAAATGCTTCCCCCAGAATGCCCAACACTCAACTCACCACCAGTCATTCACAGCCCATTTACGTGCCTGGAAAATACTCGGTGAGTGAATCTGTCCCTTTCCCGCCGCCCTTGATTTTCATTCTCCTTTCTCTGTTTGTCTTCGTCAGTCTCCTTTATACTTTTCCTTTGTTCGTTAACTCCGACAGAATTCCTTGGTACATACATTACATAATTACACCGATTTTATATTTTGCTCTTTGCCACTCCACCGCGGTCGTAGAAACTTGTTTCCAGCGGCAACACGGCCGTTGGAATAGTCACTTTATTAGCTGCCGCTCGCGCAGATGGATTTTAAGAATCGTCGACGAACCGCTACTTTCGTTGTTTCGCTCTTCGAAGACTATTTTGTAAAATAATAATACGTTTCGAGTGGCATGTTTGAAATTAATTCAAATCGTTCTATGGAAAAGTTAATTGTTCCTTAATCTCTATCTTTAGTGTCTACGAATAGTTTAATAGCGGATCTTAAATTTAATTAAAAATATTATCGCTTCTTTACTTGAGTTCTTTGAAACTTTTGAGTTTCCTTATTACAGTTTACGTATTTTTTTACATTAATTTTGCTCCATCTACTTTCGCTTGCTATAAATATTTGCATCAAATATAGGTTATGTTAACAGCACACACTGATTCAGCGTTAATACCTGCATTAAGTAGAAATGGTCGATCATAATCAGACACGCCGCGCTCGAAAGAAACTATAACTTCTCAAGTATAAAATCATTAAAGCTCGATTTATTAATCGTTTCTTGGGCAAAAAAAATTTTATCACTAAAACTTGATTTATTAAGAGTTGTTGATAATATCACGCAAGTCTTTGCAATTTGTACAAATTACTTAATAGTTCGTAATGTTTAAAAAAATAATTACACAATGATCGATTAGCGAAACGAATTTGAGAAATGATCGCAATCTCGAAAACAATTAGCGTGAGTAATTGGATACGGAATATTTTCTGAAAAAAATAGAGGGGTGGTCTTTTATTGCCACGCAAGGGAAACCTGGGGGTTTCAATGGCAAGAAGAAAAATAACAGGATAAGGGAGAATGTTCCTTTTTTTGTGCAGCCCTCGAGCTGTCTCAGCGACAAAGAAGAGGACGAAATCTATGGCTTTGGATACGGAGTATTCAGTAGACAAATGCTTCAACACCGACAACAGAAACTCGCTCTCGCCGCACAAAATACTACGATAGCACCTGGCGGACATCAGCAGCCTTATCAAAGGTAACATAGTTCTCCTAACTCCGCTCGCGTCGTTTCTCCTGACTTCGCGTTGTTGCTTTTGGACATTGAATCTCGTGGGCCATTAGCAATTACTTAAACCACTGGACCTTTCTGTTTGCAAAAAAAAGTATCGAATGTCCGTAACATTTTATTTCATATAAATCAGTATGAAAAACAAGTTTGAAAATAGTTTCATGCGATTATTTCTCTTTATTTCATATTAATTACACGCAAATGTTTTTGTTAAAAATTATAGATAGCATTGAAGCAATCGTCGACAGTTATGCATTAAAAAAGTATTGAAAACGTCGAAGAATTTTTTATTTTCTGGAAATAAGAATAATATTATTTAACTATAAAATTCTGCGTGATAAAAATAATCTGGACATTCTACTGAATTTCGGATATTTTACTGAATCTCGTAGTTTATGAATTCATTTCTATAAGTGCAGAATACGGTACTGTTATTTAGTATCGAAAATTTATTGCTGCGTGAAAATATGATATCGAACAATTACCAGATTTTCGAGAAATCTTTTTGTAGGATTGCTGTGTTTTAAGCGGTTGATGGGACACATGTTCTGCCTCGTTATCACACCATTACAGATCAGACGATCGTCGTCCAATTGATTAGCGTCGACACAGGCGTGCTCGAGTGACGAATAGGTCGTGTGTGTTAATTGTTCACGGTTCTGCACACGAATACGTGACGCCCGTTTGTCACACGGTCAATGATGCAATCCGCGATTACACATCCATTACAATCGCCTTTAATGCGCACTTTGAACGGAATATCAACACCCTTATTTAACTGCCTGCCGTTCCAATCCCCCCGCCGTAAGAATCAAAAGTAGATTCGCCAAAGTCCTCTAATCAAATATTAGCTATTTCATCCATCAAAATCGCTTAATTTTTTAACGAAAGTCGAAAAATTAGATCGTTATTCATTTTCTTGATTAAACGAATAATTATTACACTGTACATGTATCACAGTATTCATATTATCATAAATTGCAATGATGCGAATAATTGTAGGCTCTTTAGTAACTTTTATATTTTTAAGCTATATTTCTATAAAAATTTAACTATAAACTATATTCGTATATTTCTAGACTGAAATTAATAGGAAATAGAAATATATAATTATGATACTTTGTTAAGCATTTCTGTAGATATCAGTAACAATTTAAATATTATTTTGAGTTTACAGTTATATTGTACTTATATTTTCGTTGATCGCAAGAAAATTTCTCTCACCTCAATTTTATTAACATAGCGTGGTGAAATAATTTTGATTTCACGTTCGTGAAATATATTTTATACGATGCTACGTGAATGAGAACTAAAACGCCTAAGTGATGTAAACGGATCCACAGCCAGCCACCGTATCATTAAGGGAATCGTAAATTTTTGTTAGACCAGCCTCTCGATATTATTCGGCGGCGGACATTCCATCGATTTGCAGGTTACATTTTCATTTTATCGGCGGTACGTGAATTTTTATCGGACCGCTGACAGAGAACGGCCGAATTTTAATTGACGATATACGTAGCGTAACCCTCAATAATATTTAACGTCGGGATCGATACCGGCCGCGTTACGTAGTCCCCCCCCCCCCCCGGCGAGAAAATGGGGATTTCCCGTTGAGAAGCACTTTTCCGCGCCCGGCTATATCACTCAAATGTGTATCTTTATTTACAGCGTCGTTCGTTGCCGCGCGATAGATTAAGATAGATCTGAACGAGAAATCGTCGCGCGCACGGATACTAAACCTGTTACGGAAGTGAAATTGATGTACTTCCAAGCGGCGTGGCAATCGCGCCGAGGAAACACCGCCGCCAATTTTTATTAATATCCTGACAAATGTAAAATGTAAATGAAAATACACCAGCGAGAATGATTCGCCGCGTTCGTCATACCGTTCGGCGAATTTACAAAAGTGCGATGGAAAATCTATGACGTTTTATTGAAAAGCAATTTTCGCAGGGCGAGGAGAGGGGAGGGGTGGATTGCATTTTGAGTTGACAACGGGCTCGGTAGAGGCCCGTTAATGCTGACCAATGGAACAAAACTCGCGATTCTCGCGGAACGCTTATCAAAATGGTTTCTGCTCCGCTTGTTAATTTTACGTCTTGATGGTTCTATATAATTATTTTATCCGAAACGCTTTTAAAGCTATCTGTTAACTCCCGAGGGTTTTATTTTGTTGATTAGATAAAATTGCATGGATTCTGGAAAATTGACGAATTTTTTTGCGAGAGTTTTTGTTTTCTTTTTGTATACAATTAATGTGAAAAACAACGCGGAAGACATCTCGTTTTTATTATGGATTTTTGGTTTATTTTAAACTTGATTTTATTACTGTTTTTCAGTTTGATTATAATGCATGACAGTTTTTTGGATAATTACTATATTGAAACATTTAAGTTATTTTATTCTATGTCTACGTTTACTACAATCTTTCTGGTTTAATAACGGCATTTATGGTTTCGTCTTTCTCGTTGAGTTATATTTCGAGTGAACAAATCTAAAAAAAATATTATAATTTTAGACGGCTTGGCTAGCAAACTGTACATTTTTGTGCAACATAAAAATTGTCTGTTTTGATTTCCTGAAACTGGAATTACCGGAAATATTTATTTTATTTTAATAATTACTAAGTGCAGCAGTGTTTTCCAATTCTCTAAATGTTTAAATTAATTCCGCGTTTAATCTATTCATTACTATATGCAAAACTTTATGAACTTATCTAAACACTAGCTCGAGTCATGAATAATTTCTGTTTCTTTCATCAGACATTTATTTTCTTTCTTTCTTTCTTTATTTATTTAATTTAATGACAGCGAAAACTCGTTTGTCCTGGTGACTAGTAATGGGTAGATACGAACAATAGATTCCCAGCTGCATCATACATAAAATATATTAGTGCATTGTAGTATATAAATCAGTGTCCAAATAATTGGTAAAATGATCGTCCCTTATCAAAAGATCCACAGATTTTCATGACGAATTTTATAAACGACACTAGAACTACGCTAAAAATTGTGCCGAGAAACGAATCGCGCGCTAAACAGTGAAAATTACAACGAGCCGGACAGCAGTTCGAACTGGAAACAGCTCTGTCGACCAAATTGATAATTGTGATTAATAACACTTACCTCCCGCAACGAACGAAATGAACGACGCTCGAGCTAAACTCCCGAAAATTCGCGCGCTAAACGCGTCTCTACGATTCGGCAAGTGTGACCGTTCCAGCATCAATCACGCGACCGTACGGAATAAAACGTTGAAAATTTGATCGACACGGCGCGACGGTGCCTTCCGCGAGCCGAGTAACGACGAGGCCCCGGCACGGATTCATTCGTTGTTAGAATCCCGCCGTACGTGATTATACCGGAATCATGTTAATGCGCCGGTTCTGATACGCGTCGTTTACATTCGGTGACCGTGCCGGCCGGTGTTCCCCGGGAGCCGCGGATGCTCCCGGTTGACTCGGAAAGACGAACGTTTATACCATTCCGCTAAATGAACTCCCATATTAATCTGCATACGTTTAGCGAGGCGCGGCCGAAAACGTACCGCGCCGAAAAAAAATGTCGGCTATCGCGGCCGCGGACGATTTCAGCTGACGATGCCGCGGCGTATGCCTATTGACTTTTTAAGCATTTGCATTTAAACGGTCTCTCTCTCTCTCTCTCTCTCACTCACTCACTCACTCTCTATCGCTCGCTCTCTCACTCTCGCTTTGTCTCTCCCGCTCCGTCTGCACATACAGGGAAATTCCAGTTTTAATTAAATTTGGATTTAAAATAAACTTCAAAGGAAGTTCTTAATTAGAAACGAAGGAATTAACATAAAATTTTTAGAGTAAACACCTGCGCCAGCTTCCTTCGCTCGCGATAACGTACAATGCAGAAACGTATAAACCGCGGCGCGTTTCGATCGAACGATTTAAACATCGAATTTCGTAACCTGATAACGATGAAATTGGAATATTCGGTCGATAGTGAATTTTTTGTACGACAGAAGAATATGTATAGTTGAAACAGTTGAAGGATTTGGAAACGTTATTAAAATCATGGACGAATAGATTTGTAACAACTTTATTAATGTTCATAATTTATAATACAACTAATTACACTTGCATTACTTACTTTTGCAATAAATTGCCGATTTCAATATATTTACAGATAATCGTTAGCAGTTGTTTATTCCGCTACGGCTTTAACGATCGCTTTATATACTTGTAGTTTTGTTGGATATATCATTTTGTTTGATTCGTTTTAATATATATTTGGGATTTGAATCTAAATAATGTACTAATCGGGTCAAACTACTTAACGCATTGCTTGCAAGATCAACAACCATACAAGTATCGCTAAAAGCCTCATTTGCAAATACTATACCAACAGAATAATTAAATTGTTATCTCATCATCACTTTCGGCAAAGAAAATTGCTCTGATTTTTTATTATATAAAAAGAATATACTATTTAGAGATTTTTATTCTTAAACAGTTCTTCGGAGAGTGTAACAATCGCACATCACGATTGAAAATGCTCATTAATGATCACCAACTCGTCAAACATAAAATTCACGTTGCTTAAATATGGCGGAACTACCGTAAAAGGGTTAAGTAACGATATTCTGGTCGGTAGAGTTCTCAGAGTACCGAGATCGACCGCGGGTTTCTAGGCTCGAGGTTCTCCGCTCGGGAATCGCTCATTTCGGGGTCATTTATATGTGAAATTGATCAGGGGACAGTCCGATTCCTCGCTGATTCGCGCGGCTCGTCGTCGTCGTCCAATTGCGATCGGGCTAATAGCAACAGAATTCGGATGATATAACGGACATTGTTCGTTTGCACGTAACCGGTAGAACAATTACGAATCTATTCGGGCAAGGGTGCACCCGAGAGGCAATCATCTCTCGCTGGTACGTCAATGGGGGAGAGAGAGAGAGAGAGTTGGACAAAGAGAAGTAAACAGGAAAAGAAAAGAAGAAAAAGAGAGCAAGTTAGGCAAAATTGAAGTATACAGAGAAAGAAAGAGAGAGAGAGAGAGAGAGAGAAAGTCGGAAGTAAATAGAGAAAGAAAGAGAGAGAGAGAGAAAGTCGGACAAAGAGAAGAAAACAGAGAAAGAAAAGGAGAGAGAAAGTCCAATGGGGAAAAATAAACAGAGAGAAGGAAGAATGAGAAGAAGTTGGATAAAGAGAAATAAAGAGAGAGAAAGAAACATTAATAATTAATTCACACAAAAATCTTCACCAAACGTATCTTCCGATTTTGGACAACATGTACTACTTTAATTCTTCAGAAATGCTATAGCATAGATCAAATGATATTTATTACATTCTAGCACATAAAAGATACAATCCAACTTGAATCTTACGCGTAGATCAGTAATCATACTAAAAAAAGAAATAGATCATCAATCTATATTTATAACATTTTCCTTTTTCTATACGGTTTAAAAGCGACGGCACGGAAACTGGGACATCCACCTTATTAAAAAGAACCGAGACTCCGCGGTCTATCTATAACATATCTGAGAACCAAAGCAATTGGCGGTGAAAGCCTAAAAACTCTTCCTTATTAGAGGTACAGAGCGCGTTGAAGAGAAAAAGAGACAAAGGGAATTGGAGAAGGAAGAGCGAGGGAGAAGGACGAAGAGAGAAAGAGACAGAGCTGGAGAGATGTAGAGAGTTGAAGAGATCGAGATAATTGGAGAGAAACGGAGAGAGTAGTCGGATAGAAAGAGAAAGGTGGAGAGAGGAGAGAGAGAGAGAGGAGAGAACGGGAACGGGTTAGAGGAAGCGTCGAGAGGTCTGGACAGAAGCGGCAGTTGGGGTCCGGCCGGAATTGCAACGTGGTTTGCCTGTTGAGATGTTAGCTTTTCGTCAAAGACCGCTATTAGTATGCAGTTAGTATTACAGAACGGTGTATCGGGATACGTGGATGATACATCGCCATCTATTACCGATTCCCTGGCATGTGAACCGTCGACCCTCCACGCGGAGACTGTATTTCCACGGTAGATTGCTTTGTTGGACGATCGATAGAACAGGGTCCGTCGATTCGTACCAATAAGACGATTAGTCTTGCCCATGGAACACCAGCCTTGCCCGGCGAATCATTGTGCGAGCATTCCGGCCTAATCTACCATACGCGGCCGACGAGCCCTTCGCCACTCCATGGGGAATTCTTCGAATACCTCGGCAAATACAGTGCGCTAAGAAAACACGACAGTCAACTTCGCTGCTGCCGACGCTATTAAGATATTTGTTTACGGTTTCACGCGCCATTTCACGGGTTAGGATTAGGTCAGCCCTCGATGGATCCCGCGATACCCTCGCCGGTGGATGGAGTTTTATAAGAAATCTCGAAAGCTCTGGTGTTTGCACTCGTGATCGAAATACTTTCTACTAGAATTCTATCTGTACTATGGAAAATTATATTCTACGGAAATGTACGTGCCATGTTTCATTCGAAAATTTTAAACGCAGATGTCAAAATCGCTAATCAAAACGAAACAACGCATTTTTAGAGGAAATATTAAGTACAAAAGTAACTCAATTTCAAGGAGGAAAAACAGCTGTTTTATTTCTTGTTGTTGTTGATCACTTTGACGTTTTTTGGAAGACAGCTTCGTTTCCTTGAATGAAAATTTATATTTTTATTTACCGTTTTTTTATACACGAAAGAAAGAACAAACTTCTGTATGCAATATTTTTTAATACAATATTGTCTCACAAGGATTACCAACCAAATTAAATACTTGGAACGAAGAATTTTTTAAATAAACACTCTATATAGAAAATATTCTTTTGACTAGTAATTTCACTTGGATAAAATTGTAAGAAACTGTTGGTAAGATTAGCGTTGTACGAAAAATAGTTAAACAAATTAGAAATATTTAATACGAGATATGGGTAAACCCTCCTGCAATCTTTTTTAATTAAAAATCAAAATTGTCTACGATTGCTTTCCTATTTGTTACCGAAGTATAACTGTCACACTAATTAACATTTCTTAGTCTTGCATTTTTGTTTCCTCAACAGTACCATGTTTGTGTAATATCTATATAATACCAAAATGTTTTCCTTTAACACATTGAGCATCGACAATCAACCACTAAAATCCCCACATAGTTAAAACAATTTAATTAATTAAGGCATTAGTACTCTTTTGCATCCGAAACATTCTAGTTAAATTCAATTTGTCCAAATATATTACAATTAAAATCAATTTTCAAGATTGGTCAAAAATTAGTGTCACCCATATTTGAGTGACAATGATAATATAATAAGTACACAAAATAAATCGTTTATCATAAAACCATAATGCATAATTATAACTTTTTGATGTTCCAGTTGCCTAAGTCCAAGATCAGCGTTCTTCTACGAGTTTCCGCCTAATGGTAAGTTACTGCACGAATTTCGCACGCTACTCAATTATTTACCAATTAGAAGAGACGAAAGTTTTCTGTCGGCGATAAAATTACAATTTTCAGAACGTAAGAACCGCGTTCATCAAATCAAAGATAACCGCAATACGGAATTTTCTTCGCACAATTTTCGCCCGGATCACGCCGAATAATTCATTGAAACGTTCTATCACGCGGCGGGGATGCTGGGAGGTCCTTTAATCAAATTCGCTTGCCCTCGCGTTCGGCCTGTACAAAAGTTTAACGCGCGTCATTCCATGAATACATCATGCGTCAACGAAGACTGTGGCGTCATATATTTTTCAGCACATTCGTCTCTCTTTGACAAATTAATTTCCTCTCCCTCCGCCCCCGGTTAAAATGCTACACTTCAAAGTTAAAACGAAGGCGGGAAAAAAGAACGGGGCGGGATGGATACGCGGTCCGAGCAACTTTCCGGCGGGCATGGCAAAACAAGCATGATACCCCGGCCATAATTTCGACCGCGTTAAATCGGTTAGCCCGAAAAGTTCCTGTTCCATTCAGCCTTTCAATTTGCATCACGATGTTCCACCGCGACGACGGCGTCGCCCGGCCACCGTAAATCGTATCACATTATTAATGCGGCACCATTGTAAACCAAACCGTTATGGACATCCGTGGCGCATTAAGTGGCCATGAAACAAGGGGAATAGACAAAGAAAGTAGAGAGAGATCTGGCCGACTGTGAATGCGGTTCGGATTATTTAACGCGGCCAACTAATGCTCTACGCGGTGCATGCACTCGCGCCGCCAGCTATAGGCGGTTGTTCCAAGAGGGAGCATTGCTTGTTCCTGGTTTCGGTACCCGGGGTGAAATATACTCTGCCCCGAGTCACCAAAAAGCTAGACAGAAAAGCGCCTTCGTTATTTTTAATGGCACGCAAAATGTTTCCACGCGAATCATTCTTATTTCGAACGGACGCTGAAAGCGATTCGATCGAAGCAATATTTTTGCAAATTCTAAAACTTTCGAGTCTTTAAAGGAATCGCAGAATTTTTAATGCGTTCGATATGTCGCAGGAATATTTGAAAACTATTGGTCCGGAATAACAAACGAATCGAACAACGAGTAGGACATTTTTGGGAATTTTTCACAGGAGAACTGAAGAATGTGGAACTAAATGAATCTCTACAACAGTATTTATTAAAAATTACAGCTTAGCAAAAAGAAAATTTTTCAAAAATAATTGTTACGGTTCACAATTATCATTTTTTGAAGTTCAACCACTCTTTCGCGTCCACCTCGGGAATGGTGGATTCTAGGCCGCGTTACGAGGCTCATCGGGTAACAATTTTTATAGGACAAGTACTCGAGTCGTATCAGAAGTTATGCGTGCATATGCAACATATAGTGCATACTGTCTGGCAGTATTGTCGCGCGAGTGTAGTATCATCCGCGAAGGCTGCGCTCCTTATGCAGTCTTCGCCACGCGCCTTTAGATCCTCTGCTAGCGGCACGTTATATGCGTGCAGCTGGCTTCGCATATATCTAGATTCTGCACTCTACGCTGCAATGATATTCTATACCTTATCCGTCTATGATACATGCAGATAAAGTCGACCATAGAATATGTGTTCATACGGCTAAGCTTGAATTAGATGTAAGCTCGGACAAAGGTACAAGTATTCGCGGTTAGAACTTGCTAACAACTGGTTTGCGGCACGTCGCGCCTGGCCAAATTTCGTTTGTGAACGAAAATGAAAGTGTTATTTGAAATATTTCATATCGAACCTTCATTTGCAACGCTGTCTATTTGAAGATAACAATAATATCGCCCCATTTTAAATAATAGCAATTTCAAGTAATGGATTATTTCATTACTTAATATTTCGAATGTGACAGTAGTTATAATTAGTTGTTATAATCATCCTCGATTAATTTTTCAATATTTTTTTTTTAATTTAAAACAACTACGAGATAAAATCGCCAAAATCTTATTGCAAATCGTTGACTATGTTTTTGTTAAGCAGTGGACACAAAATAATTTGAATAGAAAGTAAATAAATTTCTAGTCTAATTTAAAGTTTAGAAAAAAATCAATAAAATTATTATTATTAATGAAAAGATTAATGAAATTATTGCTGTATAAAAATCGCGGTCTCTCAAGATTGCCAGAAAAGTCAGTATACTACAGAGAATCATGTTCCAAAGCAGAGAGAACTATTTTAGTTTCGCAGCTACACCGTCGACATATCCATTAAAAGTTAATATTATTGTCGGACGCGAGTTAATTCTTTTCTGCTGTCACTACTGAACACAATTAAACGACGCCGCCTGCAACGTCTTTATTCCTGCACTCCGCTTTTTCCCAAGGAACTCTGTTATTCTCACCTGTTCGCTTTTTCTTGCAAGATTTTTAGAATTTTTTAAAATACCGGTCGCCGTCGTTCCGCGCGGCCCTTTATTCAATTTTGCACTCCTTTCGACGAAAGTTTCTGTTTTACGCAGCTCTCTCTCTCTCTCTCTCTCTCTCTCTCTCTCTCTCTCTCTCTCTCTCTCTTAACATAAACATGTTAGCGCGAAACCGCGTAATAGAAATACCCTGTTACCCCGGGTTACTTACCTTACCGTCGAAATCGTTTATTCAATTCGTTGTTCACACGGGTAGTATATAAATGAATTTATCGCGTGAGTAACTTTACAGGAAAAATACGCACAAAAATTCAGGACAGTGAATAAAATTATTTTAATCTTTATAAAGTGAAATGATTTTTATATTCAAATGGAATTAATGGTCAACGGTGTGCAAATAAATGACATATATATTACAGAATAAACTATTTCTTTAGCTGAATGTTAATGGAGTGCTCGAAAAAAATTTTAATAGTTTACCACACACAATAAAACGAATTTTAAAATGATACTATTGAACGATATAAAAACGTGTAAAATACTTTTGCCTTAATTTTAATAATTTCTGAAAAAATACGCGACTTTAGCATTAACCCTGCGCTCTTGAGAATGTAAGGCATCAATCAAAATTTTTATATCACGTTTCAAAATAATTTTTCCATTGTTAAATTTACTTATATTTTAAAAAACTGCTGTACGCGCCGCAATATTTAATTTTATGCGCATATAATGCACTAAAACTCGTGCGAAGTGAAATCAGAAAAAAAAACTATTTTGAATACAGGTCTAAAGTGGTTTCGAATGCAAATGGTACAGCATAATTACGATGTTCACAAGATATTCATAATTTATGATCGACTGGTGCTCGCGGATTCGGGTCAACGGCACTCGCGCAAACGTTGAACTTCCGCGTCTGGCCGCTGTCAATGCTCCGCCGAAATAATCGAACGCGCGCGCTCGTCTTTGCGGCTCTGAAAGAAAATCGAGCAAATGCGCCGTCATCGCGCTCGAATCCACGCTCGATTTCCGCGGGTGCCGCGATAAAGTATAGAAGCCCCGGAACGTAGTTATGCCGAAGATAGACGTCGAGAACAGCAAATAAGATCACGAAGAAAGGACCGCGCGGCGCCATTGGAATTTTTCAAGATATCGAAAAACACTTTAGATCCCATATTGGAGAGGCGTTTGGCACGCCGGCCAAAGGGGTTAGCTTTGATATTTCATTTCCATTGACTACGTCCGCCGTTCTCACCCCATCGACCCCACTCTTCCCAACGTTATGAATGTATAATTAAGATCCGCCCGCTCCTTTCCCGTCCTCGCCGCAGACATATGTATCTTTAACGACCCGTACTTTCTTCGCGCGCTTTTCATCTCGCCGATATTTACATCGAGAGCACACCGAATATAGAGAAAATCCTCTCCGTTTTCACTGAACGCCTCTTATTCTGTTGTGCAAATATTCTGTTTAGAAAGCTGTACACTTCGCTTGCGATAATTGTTTGTCTCTGCTCTTTTTAACATTAAACCAGCGAGCATTAAAAGCGACCGGTGTTTTCTGTTTCGTAACAATAACAAGGATTTATTTAGATCTTTTACCATTTAGATTACGAAGTAAGAAATCTATTAATTACCGATGAAAGAGTCTACAGTTTATGCAACTTTAAATTTAACCTTTTGCGGTCGTATGTTTATTCTCAGCCACTAAAGTTATTTACTAATTCTTTTTAACTTTATATAAACTTGAAGCATTGTTGTATTATAATTTTCATTGTATTTATTTATTACAATTTATCTCCGTCACTTGCTATCCTTTACCATTTAGAAAGCCTGTGAAACTCATTTGTTAAATGATCTTCGTCAAAATTGCTAATCACCGCTTTAAAGCGGTGGTTCCGTTCTCCCCGCGATCACGTCGCGCGTAAACGCCGTTGACGCAAGAATGCGTCCGGAACGACGCCTCCCCGACGATGGCTGTAGGTAAGAGGCACCGTTGTCGAACCTGTTTGAACCCTTCGCGTTTGTTGCAGCGCATAGGTAACTACCGAATCCCGGCGCCAGATCTAACCTAAAATTCGTGAGGCTTACCAGAATGCACAAACACATTCGCCCGGGTTGTTTGCTCGGTGTCAACTGTGACAGAGCAAGCCTGTTTGTTCTAACTGAAATCCACGTGGTGGCTCTCTCCGCAATACCGGCGCCGGAAGAATACGTTTACAGTCCTACGGCTCTACATTTACATCGAGCCACTATGTCGGGGCTTACATATTCTGACAACTGTTCGAGCACCCTCGAATTATAACGATCGCGCACTCGCCGCAAAACTGATCCTTCCTGGTTGTTGTTGTTCGCAACTGAAGGGCCGCCAGACCGCGGATATTTTTAATAGGAAGAAAAATGGCCGTCCTCCGGTTTCCCAGGAGTTGTGCGAAAATACATTTTCCGTGTTAGCTGTTTTCATATTTTCCACATTAATCATTTCCATATCTTCCACGTCTATTATTTTCATATTTCCTGTGTTAGCGACTTTCATATTTTCTACATTAATCATTTTCATATTTTCCACGTCCAATCAGTTTCATATTTCCTATGTTAGTGCTCCTCATATTTTCCACATTAATCATTTTCATATTTCTTATGTCAGAGATTTTTATATTTTCCACGTTAGAGATTTTTATATTTTCCACGTTATTCATTTTCATATTTTCCACTTTAATCATTCTCATATTTCTCGTGTCACTAATTTCCATATTTTCAACGTTAATCGTTTATATATTTTTCGTATTTGTCATCTTCATTATTTTCCATGTTAATCGTTCTCATATCATCCACGCTAATCATTTTCATTCCATGTAAATAATTCTCTTATTGTCATATTCGATAATATTTTTATACATCGTAAAATCTGCAGTCTAGAAAATATTAGTATCACTATCATTTTAAAATATTTATTTCTAACAACGAAGACAGACAAAAGTCATACGAAATTGCTTACAATTTAGAAAATTTATTCCATGTCAATAATTTACATATTCTCATATCGTCAATATTATTATCACTATCATCGTAATATATTTATTTCTAACAGCAAAGACAGAAAGTCGTACGAAATTACATACAATTGAAAAAATCAAAATTAACGTTCAATGCTTTGCATAGAAAATAAATCTTGCAGATAACGCGCGTCAAAATCTGTGCGGCACCTGTACGTTCAATTACGCGTGGTTCGTTAGTACCCGCGAGCAATGCCCGTTGAAAAACCGCTTCGCACTCAACCCATTTGCGAAAATAAAAATCCGCGATGCATTTCTCATCGTTCAGCTTAATTTCTTCGTCGCGTGTGTTCGAAAACAAAATCGCGTTCGTAAAGCATCTTTCTCGTACGGGGCGTATAGCTGGTTGAAAATTTCGTGTCGGTAGGTCTGCAGAAAATAAAATCGCTTGTCGAGGATTGAAAGTTCTTTCCGCGGCTGTTTTGAACGTAATACGGTGCTGCCGGTGTTATATCGGAAGGAGAGAACGCGATTCCGGGTGCTCGAACGCCGGCCGGTTTTTCGCGAATATATTTCACACCCCGACGCGGAGCCGAGCGACGAGCGACGAGCGCCGTTTGCGTGCGAGCAGAGCTGTTTTTGTTCGGCCGACCCGGTAAAAGCACATAATCTGTGATTTCAACGGGAATGCCGTAAACGCGTAAGTTAATCCGCCACTGGCGTGATCGAGGCCTCGCGCGAGTCGGTACGTATGGGAGCGCGGCGGGTGAGAACCGCGGTTTCTTCTTCGACGACTAATAATTTCCCCAGTGTTTATTCGCGTCGCGTGCCCGGACGCTATCGAGGGAAATTCTTTTCGTAACGCGAGACCGGTGAAATGCATGCCGTCGCGACTCTCTACAGCTTGTACTCATCAATCAAAGGCACCGGGCGTCATTAGCCTACTCCGCCGCCTAACTGGGACGGCTTTCATCCTGGGAATTAGTCTCGAGACGAAAATCGAAGTGTGAAGGAAGATTGTAGTCGCCTACGGGTATCTGGCAAAATTAAGGGAATTATTATTATTATTACTATTATTATTATTAACTATATACAGGATAGTCCACCAAAATCTGCCAAATAAATTACTCGAACACCGCTTCATCCATAGGATAATGTTGATATTTATATAATGATTATACTGTATAAAATTATATTTTAATAACAGAATAATCTCATTAGAAATGGATTTTTAAATCGTTAAATGTTAACTCGTTAACTCTATACCTGTATAATTGTACCCTGTATAACTCTCGTTATACATATTATAAATCTCGACACGCCCTGTATATGTATAAAATTGATATACTATACATGGATATAAAATGCTATACTATATATAAATACTCAGTCGTTTAAATGTTATGTCAATAAGCACAATTTGTCCCTTTACCTCGAATATTTCCGCTGACGTCGATTTTTCTCAATTTAATTGGGCAAATCATATTTTTGACAGAAAATTCGCAATTATTTCTTTTATTGGAAATGGAGTGAGTCATTAAAGTACATACGAGATAGCTGAATTGTTCTGTATGAGAAATCCTGCGGCAAATCTCGATCGAATGGGGCCATTAATTTAAGGGAAGTATCGAACGCCGCTTTTTAAAACACCCTTTCGGTAAAAAAGCGTTTAAAGTTTCGAACACTGCTACAGGCAGTGGAGGAGCATCGTTGGAGTACTTGTCTATTGCAGGCCACAACTTCGTTAATTTTATGAATTTTTAAACGAAATTTTCACGGGATCTACTTTAAACGCCGAGCTATCGACTTGAAATATTTTTGAAGAAACCGATTCTTTTCCGTCTATAAAAATGATCCCTTAAAAACATATCGACTCAACAAATTTTTAGCTAATTCTAATACGTTTCTTTAACTAAAAATACAAACTGTCGATGTCATTTTTTTTTTTAATTATTTAAAATCATTATAAAATATTTTTACATTATATTTAAAGGTCTTGATGACCTAGTCATATTAGAAAATATAAAAAAGTGTAACAATATGAAAAAAGAAGGAATTCGGGAAAGGAAATTATCAGAGAATGTCGACGAACTTTTGCAATTTTTTATTCAATTTCATATGTTGCTTAATTTTTAAATCTCTAAGATTGAACAAAATATTTTGTTGCTTCAACAAAATTGTCTAAAATTCGAGGATATCGACGCGATAATTTTAAATAATTAAAATCGTTATAAAAAGAGAGATATTTCAAAGCAACTCTTGTTTCTTTCAATCGAAGCGTCAGATTTCCATTTTCTATTCGTTTGCTACACGAATAAAACTGTTGGCGCAGCAACGAAAAAAGAAGGGAGGATGGTGGTCGAACGAGGACATTGACGATTCTAAATGCATCGTTATTCGAAGGCGTGGAAAACTTTAAACCCCGGTTAGGACTTAGAGCCAGTTCCTGTTTTCCAGTAGCATTTGGCGCGGATATCCCGCGGACGTTACAACTAACTGCAAAAGACTTGGCTAACTTGTTCCTAGGAGTTCGGTAATATGTTTCTGCCGCGACTTCATGCTCCCGGCCCACACGGTTGACTGGCGTAGAAAAATTTAAAACGGAGGATATTAGTTTTCACGGGAGTGAATCAGATTAGTTTCGGCGCCGATAACTTTCGAAGATTCCGGCGGGACCCGGCACGCTTTGTGCTTCGTTTTAAACAAAAGAAAAGAAAAAAGAAAAGAAAAGAAAAGAGAAAACAAAAGGAAACCATTAAAAAGTTTCCGCGAATAATAAACCTGTTCAAGCGAAGAACGTTATTTTATGTACTTGTCTAGAATGCTTAAATATTGATTTACATGATGCACCGCGTTGCAGCGAACTGTTTACCGTCGTCGAAACTTCGTGCACAGTAAATCTCCGGAATATTCATTGTTTTATCAGGGATTTTTCTGGATCATCGCATCGTGTCATGAGCTTCGAATATTTCACCGTGCAAAGCTTTCAACGAGTTACACCTACGCGCATACATAAACGGATATTTTTAACAAATTGACTAGCGAAGTACATTCTTCTGCAGTTTGTTAATCATTTCTTCTTTACGTGCGTTGCTTAATATACTATCTTCTAATGGAAAGAAATGTTTACTGTAATATATGGTTAACGTGATATAATGTTCATCTGATCAATTATACAGAGTGTCCCGAAAGTCATTTGCAATCAGGCAATGACGGTGAGGTTCTTGAAGTCAGTTGAAGTAACTTTTTCCTTAGTGTAAATGCAATCGGCGGCTGGTCTCTCATTGGTCAGCGTTTTTCATTAATAACTCCTAAACAAAGTCGCGGATTTTATTAAGAGACAAGTTAAGAGACAAGTTATATAAAATAATCTCAGAAACCCCGCATTTCCCAATTGCGAGTGATTTTTGTATAACTTTGCGCAGAATCAAATTTATATAACTCGATTGACAAACCACAATAAACCAAAGTCAAATAAAACTATATTTACCCTGTAAATAAAGCTCGTAAATTCCAAGTAATATAACAGCATTTTTTTGTCAACTATTTCCATGGTTCCGTATTTCGCTTATTTACCTCATAAATGAATCAAATCCATTCTTTGATTATGAGTCGAGAATGAAAAACAAAACGTCAAAAACGACTGCACTTCAGCCATTCACGCAACAACCGGTGTCTTCATCATCTAAAACGGTAAAATTCCAATCCAACTTCGTTGCATTTGTTGTCCCAGCCCATTTTGCATATGAACTCGGACGCAACTGTATTTTCGCAATCCATTAATTTATGTTCGCAAGTGAAACAAACATTTCAAGATGAACACCCGCCCAAGTAAGTCGAAACTTTTCAGCCGGTGAACCGGCTAATAAGTTTCAACGTTTTAGCGTGTCTGACAGTTCTCACATACGGGTTAAATAAATTTATGCAACTGCTTTGGGACCGATGTATACGCAGATAATACGCAAGTTCAGAATGTAACTTTTCTTGGGAGACATACGATGAGTTTAGTTGGACTGCCTGCTTTCCGAGAAACTCCGTGAAGCGAAAAGTCTGGATACTCTTGTGTTACAACGATTCCGGTTCTTCGACTGTCTTAAATAAAGAAAATCAAGCTATCGTTGCGGTACGCTTTGTAAAATAAACATAAAAACTCGAATGAAACAAGCAATCGAATTTCCCAGCAATTTTTATCATTCGTTTGCCAATAGAAATTGTATTTACTCGCTTCGAGCCGAGTCACAACACTTTTTCTCGCTTAAATTTTGCAGATATCACTTTTTTATCACATATGCTTTCCGGTGTCATAAATTTGACCACGAAAGTTTGATGATTTTAATATTGTCGTGTAACGTCATAGAAAGTAATAAAAGTGTTTAGGGACGGATCGCGCTGTCGCTAGTTACAGAAACTGTTATTAACGTTTCGTAGATGATAAGAGTGTCAATAAAAATTGTAGTAAAGGTAGTTTATTCGTTGCAATAGCTGGCCTCGCCATCGGGGGCCCCGGGCATGCAATATGAACGACGCGTGGATGGAGGGGTACTTTTAAAGAGTTAAAAAATTAAGCTTTTTATATGAAAGTAGAGAGACGTGACCCTTAATGCAATGGGGGACGATAAAGTGTTATAAGCTTAACTTTCTTAGTGGCGCATCAATCGAAGATGGTGGTAATAAAAGGATACGAGTATATGCTTTTAACGTCATTCTTTACCACTTTACAGCATATATTGCTCGTATCTCACGTAAGTATCGTAAAACAAAGCACACGGAATGAGGAAACTCGGAACTTCTTGATATCCACTGAATTTCACTTTGGAAAATGTTTCCTTGTTTTCGTGGGACGCGGCCGCGCCGCCGCGCCGTGCTCACCCGTCCTATCGAATTTTCAACTCGTAAGTTTCACCATAACAATCTTGGGTTTCGGTCGCGCCGCGATAGAACTTGGAATATTACCTCTATCTCGACGATCCCGTGTAATTGAAGGGTTACAATTCTTAATCTTGTGATCAAGCTAGGAATCTTTATACGCTAATCACGTTCACAAAGTTTATAATGTATTTATAATAACACTGTCTTTTCTTCATGATGAGTATAATCGTCAGAAACAGCTAATGGGTTAATAAAGTGTTGTTAATGCTTTGAACAATTTCTATATGCGTGGGAAATGCATAAAAATTCCTAATTTGTAACTCTTTAATTATATGAGGTTTTTGCTGTGTTTTTACGAGTATATTCTATTAAAATAAATAGTACTATTAAAAATAATATTATTATTATTACTATTA
The DNA here is from genome assembly GCF_028453695.1 of Augochlora pura. NCBI lineage: Eukaryota > Metazoa > Arthropoda > Insecta > Hymenoptera > Halictidae > Augochlora > Augochlora pura. The sequence continues at coordinate 8,733,005 of NC_135775.1, forward strand.
TATAAAAGTTATTTGTTAAATTATATATTTTATAAAAGTGTCGTTTTTCAACAAAATACGAAGAAAATCAAACGTACCCAATGCAATTACAGTAACGCACTTTTCAAAAAGATTAAAACACCTAGATAATCAATAACTCTGAAATGACCATTTTCCAGCCTTAAAAATACACCATAAATAAATCTATCCTTTGCTCTCTACACGACACGTTTCAGCCATACTTTACAAAGTATCTTCTCAAGACACGTGAATCTTATTTTCAGCCACCATAAGGTGAAAAGTTGCATGGAAGTTCTTTAAAACTGGGCCAAGATAGATCCAGTAATAAATTTTTCCTTCGTTCCAATTTTCATAAAAATTCAAATTCCACTTACCATAGTAAAATTCTGATCCATCGCGTTAATAGTCGTCGAATTATTTGCTTCGCGCAGCGATGTTAAAACGGAGAGATAGCCCGCTGTCCGTTCCATTCGACGTCATGGAAAACTCTCGGGCAGTAACTCCGGCTAGTTAGGCTACCAGTGGAACATCTTAATTTCGAATCCGCCATGGGGTACGGAACGCTATAAATCATCGTGCCACGTTGCCGAAGGGTGTACGTTAATCAGAAAATGAACATTCAACTTCTATAGAAACTGTACATTCGAGTAAGGTGCTCAATATCAATTTCACCAAGCTGCCACTATTCTTTGGTGCTCCGGGACGGCTATTGTTTCTAGACGAACATAAATAATTCTATTCTACTGTCAGGTTTCCTGTTTCGCTATCAACAGTCTATTTGGTAGCGAACTTCGGCAACTGTTTGCCGTATTTATACAACTAACTCCCTTGTATAGATTTGACACGCGTATCATTGTTTATAAAATGCTGTGCCTCTTACTACAATTTTAGTTCAAGTATTTAATTGTTTATAATTCTATTATACTGACCATTTGACCATTGCGTAAATTTGATAAGAACAAATTTAGTTAGAAAAATAGAATTATAATAACTAGTAAATGAATATGCGTGCAAATATATCCCCATAAGGTATTTATTTTTACTTTCATTTTTGTTAAATGTTTTATGAAAGTAACAATTTACAGAAAAATCTATAATCTACATACGAGATAGTAAAATAAACCGGATAGTAAGAAGCATATAAACGAATGCAAAAAATCTGACAGTCGACGAAAAAGAATTTATTTCTGCTCTGATTTTTATTAAATGTACGAAAGTAACGATTTACGTAAACGAACTGTAGTCTACATACGAAACTGAAATATTTTGCAACCGCCAGCAAAATAAATTCGGTAATGACCGAATTTAAAGGAGCACATTATCCGCGACGTCGTCCGAAATTAAACGGATTATGTAAAACTCGCACGGCATGCTTCAGAAAAAGAGCGTAAAATTGCGGCGGTGTCCAATGTCCACAGAGTTGTGCAAAGTTTGAACTGTCATTCGCTCGGTTCTGGAAGTCGGTCGCGAGTGTCGTCGCCGATAGGAACGGCGGAACACGAAACGTTCGTCCACCGCTAATCACATAACAGTTTTAGCGATGAGCCGTGTCGAGACACAAAGTGACTATTAAACAGAAAAGAACATAAAAGACCCGGGGGATGGAAGAGGGGAGGAGTGCCAGCGACGGAACAAAGTCGAGACAGAGGCGGGAGAGTGTGAAGTAGACGCTTTTCAATTCGCGCGGACACGTGACGTTACACTTCCGCATAGCGCACAAGTGCTTCTTCCTCCCGCAGCCGGTCTCTCCCTACCCTCGGCGAGAACAGGGGATGAAAAAAACGGGCTTTCACGGCTATCCTATAAAGGGTGGTTCGCCAGAAACGGAACATCTAAATAATTATTCGAAATCCCGCTTCATTGTTAAATCGCTCCGCTTCTGCTCGCTGGATTTTCGTTCTCCTACTTTTTATTGGGAACATCGTACACTCGCAGTAACTTTGCAAATTGTCAAATTGTTTGTATAAAAAAATGGTAATTTTATTTACTCACCGACGGAGCTTTGGTAAATTCCAGAATAGTTAACGCTTCTGTGAATTGTTGCGACACTTTTTATTATAATCATAATTTGTATTTATTTATTTTTATTATGAAATTAATTATTTAAATTAATTTATCATTTTTATCTATTTATCGTTATTATTAAGTAATTTCTATTTATTTATTTGCGCAGCTGCATTGAATTTATAAATTCTTTCGCTTCCACGCGCCAGGTCGTTGTTACATTGTTATTATTGGAAGTATTAAGTAATTCCAGTGTCATGTAAATTATCTCTCCGCAATACTATTTAATAATACATGCCGTAATATATTCAGTCTTTTAATATATTATGCAGAAAATCGTAAATTTCCCATTGACTGTTATTTATAAAGGTCAATATGTGCACGATTAAAATTGATTGCGATACAAACGATCGGTGTGTATTGTGCTTTATTGATTATGTAAATAACACGTCAAGTACACCCCAATTTAAAGAGGAATTTAACAGGAACTATAATAAAAGATTTTATTTAAATTATTTACTAAATCGCTCAATTAAACCGTATTTATAAATATTATTTAACTAACCAAGAAAATATAATTAAAATTCATCGGTGACCCAATCCGCCCACGAAATGATCTTCCCATGAATCAATTAGGCCACTGAGCAAACTGTTCACTATTAATGGATTCACGTCCCCTAATATCCCCTGAAATATACATTAAAATTTTCCTCTAAATCAAACGTGCTTAAACTTTAGATAAATCTTCATTAAACCGACACAAGCAATGCGTCGCTCCCATAAATGCGTTATTCGAATAATTTCGAATAGAGAGATCGCAGTGGCAGATAAAAATAATATTATTCAGCGGATAGGTGGCCGTACAAGCGAAAATCGGCGGAGCATTTCGGGGCGCGTTCGGTGTCCAGTTATGCATTTCCGAAGAACGAGGTATAGAGACGTTTCTGATCCACAGGATACATACGCACCAGCAGTCAGCGTGGTGTTGTCATGGTAACAACACTGGTACGCGCGTGGCATCGGCCACAAAAGCAAAGGCGTGACAAACAGGGAACAGAATAGACAATGACGATGTTCCTCTCGACAGGACTCTTAGCGGCAGCTACTTCGAACCGAGATCGTTTGTGCTTGTAACACCATCCGCTCTCATGCTTGGAGTTCATCCAAGTTTCGCCTTTCCTATGCCACGCATCTTTTCCTCTTTGACAAGCGTCTCGCCCACGCGCCCCGCTCGCCCGTCCAATATACCAATTCGCTACCAAATTGCTCGCAGGACGGCTCTACGCAATATTTTTCACGTTTCGTTCATTTTTAATCGAACGCGCCGCAAGAATAGTTACACAAACGTGTCGAGAATAGTTGCATCGAACTACGCCAGAAAATTCAGCTTTAAAACTAACAATTTCATCTATTAGAGCGATCGTAATTTTTGACGTAATTTAATAAGTAATACGTTAATTTAACAGTGATGATTTTAAATTTATTACAACGATTATTAATTCGTGGAGTCTTTTAGACCTCGTAAATATTGATGCAATTTTTAATGAATTATGTCACTCGTCGTTGGACTGCGGATTTTCTGCATTTATGACGAAACCGGGTTGATCAAATTAAACGCAGTTTATTTTATAATTTACGCAAATTAAACATTTGAAGAATTTTAAGCGATTATACTCTCTTTAACTGATTAATATTGTTAAGGAGGGAACGAAGTATTTGTTAAGCTCCTATATCTTACAGTCAATGCGCGCAGTTTTTATTTTTATTTTTCCATAGAGAGCCGCAGTCTATTTGTAATAACGTGTTATAGATCCTAGGATTTTCATTTATTTATTTTATATATTCGATATAAATTAAAAATTGTTTAGTATTTTACTAAGATAAGAAAGAAGTTTCGTTCTAGAAACTGTAAATTAAATAGATTCCCATAACACGGTTGGAATAATTCCTGAAATTGATAACGTTACTAGCAATATCGAAAAAAAATGTTTGTTACAACAAAACGCGAAAATGATCGTGCAAACTGATAATACGCGAGGAGAATTCGAGACCAGACCGAGTCATTGTGTTTATCGGTTAAAACCATTCTCTCGCATGCCTTGGAACTCGCCCAACTTTCACGCCCTCTAACAATCCTCTGTCCTTTGATCCTGATAACTATAGTCTTCGAACCTTTAGACTCACGTGTCGCGACTTTTACTCCAACCTCTGAAATATCAGTTGTATGCAATCTAAACTGTGCTGCCAGCTATAATAAAATCCCTCTGTGTCCGACTTGAAAGCATTTCGCTGGAGAAAATAAAATCTTCGTTCCTTGAAACGTTAAAGAACATTCCTTATCAATTTCGCAACAAATATGTAAAATTAAGTATTGATCCTAATAGTTACACCGAATTTTAAATTATATAAAAGCATTATACTTTGAGGATAACGTAATCACATTGCAAAGAATGTTATAATACGAATATCTCATAAGCATTTATAGAAATGTGATACGTATAATAATGTACGGAATATATTATATTATTTAATTTTCCGCGGATAGTGAACGGTAATATAACAAATAACGACTCGATACGTTTCATCTCGCGCGTACAATGACGCATGCAATAATGCATTAATGTGCTTCATTACGCAACATTTATCCCAGATCTTTTTTTCTCCCACGGCGTACCTTTTTCCATTTATCTGGACGCCGTTGCGACATAGCCGCCTAATTTTATTAACGGCGGGTTTAGCAAGGCGTCGCACGCATATTGTGAGTTTCTCGTTTCCCGTTAATCCACGATGTGAACCACGTACGGCCGCATTTTATAATATGAAATATTTATTGTCCGCAGGATTTATTGTACGGCGATGCTAATTCAATCTGCACTTCCCCGTTGAGTTAAAGCTTAAATCGCTTTCCGTGGAATCTATCGGCGATCATCATATATTTCTGCCGATTATCGCGTAATAATTAATAGCGCGATTTCCACTCGGCTGCCGTACTCTACTCGCACGATATCGAGAAAGTGAAAAATGGATGGCCCGATAACATCGGCATACTCTCGTCATTTATCTTCCTGTTCATTTATTCGGTGTCGTTAAAGGTGGTCGACTGTAAGCCGGCATTAATACGACTCCACGGGCTGAGAATCCTCGCCGCTTTCGAAAACACCGTACACCGCTGCCAAAATCTGAGCTTCGTGCTCGTAGGTGGCGCTTACCATTCATTCTCGTAAAAGAATAGACGTTCGCGACTTTATTATCATATTTCTTTCATACGTATCCAGATACGCGTGAAAGCTGATTTATTAGAACACAAAAATCGACCGCGAGTTTTACGGATTTCTGACAAAAACAAAGCGAACAAGTTTATCGCGTAAAGCAAATTATTAATTTCGTAAGCGACGAGTCGATTTGCAAGATTTGCTGTACCCGATCGTAAAAGTCTCCCGTCGAACAACAAATATTTACAAACGGAAGAAAGATTTGTATTCCATTTCATCGGCGTTCATATTTTACAATAATTTGTTAGTCGGAGTCCGGCGGACACTGCATCGTGTATTTCGTGGAAAATCGTGAAATACTGTACGGTTAGGAGGATATTGAATTTCCCGGAATTTGTTACCATTATTATTATTATTATCATCGTTGTGTTGCAATAATAAATTTAATTCGTCTCAATACGTCCACGATATTTGTTTACGGTCTTCGCGCGTCGCCTGTTCCCGATTTATTTGCATTTTCTTCCGAGGTAAATATCAAACCATCGTTTTCCGCGTGTCTCTAATTTTAATGTATAATTACATGCGCGCAAACAATGCGCCGGTCTGAACAATTAATTAAACACGAAAATAAGGTGTGACGTTGTACGAGTGAGTAGATCTGCCGGAAGTTCCGTTGCAATTAAATATTTAATCGCACGCAACATCCGTATTATATATATCATTATTGCGCAAAGTAAACATTTTAGGACAGCCGACAATGTGTGATACGAATTCGAGAGATTTCTGGACTTTCGGCCGTAATCTGGCAAAACTATGGTTATTTCTCCAACGAAGTGAAAAGTTTCTATTTGTTCGTGCATTTAATCTGTTAATGTTGCTATTTTACTAATTTAATCGTTAAAAATAGCTAACTAATTAAGAACATGTACATTGATATTCTTTATTAAGTCATATATATTTTATAAATATATCATATTTAAACAAAGTTCGAAGCAAATCTGCCCTATACAATATAATTACAATAATTTAGCTAACTGGTTAGCTCTTTTAGAATCGTGCAGGTTATGCGCTACAATTTTCACCTGTTTACACATCGAGGTGATTTTTGAAAAAAGTTGTGAATTCACTATTAACTCGTATGCGGAGCTTGTTTAAATTTAAAATGGCCACGTGAAAAATTCGGCAGTTGGTGCCGAGTTTAAAAATTTGGCCGGGCGAGGGCTGACAGATTATCCCGCGTACAGTTTATTATTAAAGGAGCTGATCCATTTATGTTTCTCCGTCGAGTAACGTTTATCGAGAAATAAGTGAAGATGGAGAATGGCCGGAGGGTGTGGCGGAGGAGCACCCCCTAAACGAAGTAAATTGCCGAGGTGGAAGAAAAAGGAAAAGAGGAATGCCATTACACCCGACCGCGAAGTAGAACTCGGTGCCCTATGTGGAGTAGGAAGGAAACGCGGCGACGCTCGAGGACTAGAAAAGAACGAGGAGGAAAGCGAACCCTAATAACGCTTATTTATTCATGCTTATAGCTCCGCTTTCGCTGCTCGAGGATTTTCATAATAACAGATTTGTTCTACTTCTATACGTACCATGCGCGGACATTATTAGCGCACGTATGCTAAGATTCTGACGTAACGCTTATGCAAATTTCGAAAGGCTGCGATGCCGCGCTACCCCTAAAACGCGAAATTACCTTTGATATTCGAATACTTCCTCCACACGTTTAGTATAATTTACCTTTTGCGTGCTTCCTTTGTTGGATTCGTATTAAAGCTTATTTTATTCGTTTCAGCTAATAATTTATTTTATCAATCAATGTTCCCCCGGACTGACAAAGAATGCCCGGGGGTAACATTTATTGATAAAATAAATTATTCATTTCAGCTAGACGCATTTTTGTCATTTTATTTCAAGCGCCAGTTTCATACGTAAAATAATTTACTTCCGAAAAGGGAGCTCAGATTTTAGTATTTTTTCTGCTTTTATTCTGAAACGATTTTATTGATTCTTCCAAGTGGAAGAGTCTTTCAAGAAGAGTTATTGTAAAGAATTACTGTAAATTAAATTAAGAGTTACTGTAAATTAAATTAAGAGTTACTGTAAATTAAATTAAGAGTTATTGTAAATTAAATTAAGAGTTACTGTAAATTAAATCATATTTTCTCGTAAATTTTGCTACGTTCGTTCACAATTACCTGTAAAGTATTATATAATATTAGCCAAACGACCGCGAAAACTTTTTTTCTAAAAAGAAAACCAATTCACTCTGCCGGGCTAGCAATAATCCACAAACCGCCGATGAACCGGAAGATAGCATGCTACGGGTCATTGAAGAGATTGAGCAACCATTGTGCGAGGTTGTCAAAAAATTTAGGAAAAAGGGTGATCGAGTGCAAAAAGACATTGACTGGTCATTTCATTCACATTGTATTATATTTCATACATAATGCTAAACGATCGTATTAAAAGTTGCGATGAAAATTTGTCCAAATTGCGTCTCTTGTCGAACGATCCTTTTTGTTACAATACATAGACATTTTAAACATGTTCGAGCAGTGTTTTAAACCAACGAGGTTCACGCATTTAATACTAGCATTTTCGAACTTGTTCCTCGTTTCTCGTTTTAGACCCGTCGACGGTACGAAATGTTTTTATAATTGTTTCAAGGAGTTTTATACCCGAGCACATATTATTGCGCGCATTGTGCAACCGGTTCCGAGCACCGTAGAATGATTAAATGCGCCTGTTCGCGACACATTGAAACTTTAACGAAGGAAAAGAGAGAATTCCCTAATTGTTACGTTACGGATTTAAATAACAACGGGCATAAAATTAATTCGCCCTCCTTCCTGCGGAACACGGGGTCGCACGTGTGTGACGCCGATAGCGATTGCGTTAATATTTTGTAAATTAAATTGGGTCAACGTTGAAATCCAATTAGAGAGGAATTCTTATGCGTGACCGAATAACAGTAAAAATAATTCATATTATAAAAGGTATTTCATTAAACGCACAGTTGTCGCGATCGCTTCGGATATTATTTCCGCCCGCGTTGATCCCCGAATGACGATCGTCGGGTCCATTTGGACCCGGCGCGAGATATTACTTTTCACGATTAATTTCTACATTTCCCGATTATTAATTTGTTGAATCTCAATGTTCGTGATCAGATTTGCAAGATCTACGAAAGTTCTGCATTGTTTAATGAACTTCTTTCATTAAATGGGTTATTTTAATTTCGTTAAATTGCGTGACAGATGGCTCTGCAGTGAAGGGGTTGAACACAAGCCACGCGTTATCTCCACTGCGTTATCAGCCCTGAAAGTTTTGAACCCGGTTTTTCATCGGCCTGTACACGACGGTGCCGGTGAACAGGGCACCGACGCACAGATTTTGCTTAAAGACGATACACATGTAAACAGCGCCAGGGAACTCGCAATCCCTCACTGTTTTTAAGGTCGAATTTGCGCAAGTGGTGCGCGACGTGGTTAAACCTACGTTGTCGTGATGGAATTTCAAGAACGTGACAGCGGTTAGCCGCTCTCGAGCATCCTCAACTTACTAGTAAACGTGAACAATCCTGTTCACGTCGGTGGCGACCTACCACTGCCAGGTTCAATACTGCCGACGAAGGTTGCGATCTACAGGCCGTCTCAAAAATGTAGGACAAACCAAAGCAGTCTCGGTACAAGTCGAGAGCGAAACCTTCTTCGCCATTTGGCGAGCTCAGCTTCTCCGCTAAATTTTGTAATAGTAAAATCATTAACCAAGTATAATTTTTTAATTATTTCTTATCATTATTTTTTAGAAGAGATTCGTTGTGTATTATAAATAATTTTATTACTATTAAAATTGTAGGGTAGATGTTACTTTATTATTCAAAGGGATCATTAACATATTCATTAAAAATAGGTAACTGGTTAAGGAGGATAAATACGTTGATATTCGTTATTAAACTATATGTTTCATAAAAATGTTATAGATAAATAAAATATGAAAGTTAAGTATATACGCAGTAACTTGAAACTTTTCAAGGAGGTTGCAATAGTTAACTAGGTAACTTGTCGTTTAACTGTCGTTAGATATTATAAGTAGCATTAAACTATAAAATAATACTTCCTAAACTTTAAACAACAGCTACCGCATCAGAAATGTTGATTTCCTAATCTTATTTTAACAAGGCTTCAACTATTATTAATTTTATTGCAGAACAGAGATATCATCCATGTTAAACTTCAGACAGCTGATCGATCGATCTCACGTGCCAGCATTTACAATCAAAAAGCAATATTTTTTCATTCAGTTTATTTTGGAACCTGTCCATGTACAATCGCCCAGGAAAATGTTCGTACAGAAAGTTTATCAAATCTAATTTTACTGGTCGCTTAGTGAACATATTACAGTAGGTATTTGCCCGTCTAAATATGTTCGAAAACTGTCGATTGACCGCGTGCAACAATATCGAAAAAAAACATCTTATCTGCTTCTAGAAAGAATTTTGGAGGCCACTGTACCGTTGTTTCGATTTGCACATGACACCGGATAAACTACGCGTTTTCAATAACTTGATTAAAACAGTGTGCACGTTCTGCTTCCAAAACAGGCTGTTTAATTTCATCTTTCATTTTGCGAGACGTGAATAATTGATCTGATAGTTCGATTTAGTTAAAAAGAACACATTTATGCAAATACTTGTGCCTTTCGAATTACAATAAACAGAATTCGTGCATCATTTCTTGCAAAAATACGATCGCATTCGTTGCTTCAGTATGAAAGCGTAACATACCCCATAGGTTTAACACTTTTTTTCATTTCTATGCAGTCGCTGCAATCGCACCTGCAGCTTAGAAATTGTTATCACGTAACGCACGCTGCTCGATCATTAAATTAATATAATATCCATTTTTCAATATTCTCTCCGTCAATTTTACTCACATTCAAAGGAACATTTCCCAGCAACGAATACATTTATTGATCTAAATTGATCGTGAACCAATTACCGGCACGTAAATCGTCTGCATGCCACCTTTTGTATAGGGTGTTCATTGTATATCACGTGTCAAGTATCGTTCACATGTTCTGAATAGTTTGTACATGGAAACGAGGGGAGATTATAGTGACATGAACTTGAAAACGAGCCTGTCGTTATAAGCCACTGTGCTCCAGAATTCCGGATACGATATGCCCTTAGAGTTGCCACTTGAATCCCGCGTATTATTGCAAAGTGCCAGGTTTCTCACGTGAGACGAGACGCTAAAGCACACCTGCGCCGATTGCGAGCTCCAAAACCAATACAGATTCGTTCGCTCAAATACAGAATTGGCTGGTTTCCTGAATAATAAATAAACGCCCGGTAATCACGGTCTATCCGAGCACGTCCTGTACCTCGATTCCAATTTGGATTTTATTCTACCTTTTCGATACGTTTTATCGAGAATCGACGTAATCGCGCAATTAAAAGCGATATTTTAAGCTAATTCCGCGATTTTTTTACCAGAAAAGTACAAAACCTATCTGAAATACAATTCTCAAATTTTTCAATGTACGAAAAATAGAAATCAAGCTCTTTATAAGTTCCATTAAATAAACTTTGATTTTTAATCGCAATTATTACAAATAACTGTTTATAAGCCATCGAATAAATTCATCCCCATTGATAACTATTGTTAATGAAGAGAATTTCATTTCAGACACTTATTATTAAACCGCGTCTTCGATGCATTGCTGACAAGAATGACTGGATCAAAAATAAAACTGTAAAAATATGAGAAGAATTTGAGAATATTTTTATACTATGCACAACTTAGAAAAATTATTAACAGATGTAAGACATTTTCATGAGACTTATAATCAAGTTAGACAATATTTATTATATATATAAATATAAATGCACACTCTACTTATCATATTTATTCACGGAGGAAATTGATTTCGACTGTCCATTATAGTTATATCAATATTCGTTATCGACAATGAAAATGATTTTCCTGTTATTAATAGTTTCGTTGCAACGGTTTGAGTTTCTGAATCGAACACTTTAATGCAGAAAGCAAAATCTCTATGATAAAATAGGAATTTAGTTTTCTCACTTAACATAAGCTTACTTAGCGCCACACTCTTCGCATCGCCGAAAGTGTTCCCTCATCGAATTATTGCAGCAGCTGTAAGAGGATTTGACGAAATTTCTGGGGGTACAATACCCCCCATTAGGTCGTTTCTTCGTATCGCAACCGGGCAAAACAGAGTAACGACGTCGGGGAAAAAGTTTCCGCGCTGCCCGACCCTTCAAGACAATTTCGGAAAGGCGAAAAGAGCAGGCCACCGAATCGCTGACTTGAATATCCCATTTCTGCCGTAACCGGGAATTCCTCTCACGTGGAATTACAATGTAAGAAACAAGGGCGCGGTACGGTGAACACGGCGCGCGAAACTCGCCCTGTAAGTTAACGGGGAACGTGCCGATGGCCGGAAACCGACAACAATATTATCGCCGGCTACTTTTATCCGGGTGGTCCAGTTATAATCAACCGTATCCTCGCGCGGAGTCGATTGAATTCGTTGGCCAATGTTTGCACTGTTCCCTGCTTTTTCCACCGAACTAATTGAGGCTAATTAACTGCTTCCATTAAAACGGGAACGGAAAGAGCGGACGGCAATACATTCCGTGGCACGAATTGCTTTTATTCGTTCACTATTAAATGGCTGATCTAATTTCGTCAATTGTTTATCGATCTCAGGCTCTGTGTATGTATGTATTTCTTATATTTTTAATAGCGAAAGTAACTTGTACAATATTCGAAGTCGTAAGATGCTAATGCAGAAATCTAATGTTACTAAAACGTCTTTAAATGACTCCGCAATTATAGAAAATTAAGTGACCCGGTAAATAAATTTTTTAAATTCTTAGTGGAACAAATCAATTTATTTTTCATTGCCAATTTGTTATATTTCATGTCTCTAATAGCAGAAGCAGCTTATGCAATATTCGAGGTAATAAATTTGGTGTTAATGTAAAAATCTAATTTTACTAAAACGTCTTGAGATGGATACGTAATTATAAAAATTGAACTCGACGAATATATTTATAAAATTTTCGATAGCCCGTATAAATTTATTTTACAATCGGTAATACTTTATATCGCTAAAAGCAGAAGCAGTTTATGAAATATTCGAGATCACGAATTTAATGCTAATGTAAAAATCTAATTTTACTAAATCGTCTTGAGATGGTTTCGCAATCATTAAGTAACTCGGTGAATATATTTTTAAAATTTCCGATAGCCCAGATGCGCGTTCGTTAATTAGTTGCTTTTTATCCCCCAAAAGTTTCAAGAGTTTCTTGCGCGACTGCAATAGTCATTTCGGGAAGCGTACAGCGGCGTTCGAACGTTTTGGGATTCCAATTTTCTGCGGAGCTCGCCCCGATCCCACCGTTCCTCCTTTCCTCGCGATTTCTTTAACGCACACCGTCCAATTTGCGGTTACCATAGGTAGAAACGATAACAAGATAAACCGTTCATGAATCACGCCGGACTACTTCTGTCATCGCTTGAACAAAATATATATTTTACCGCTGTAGCGTAGGATCTCCCGAAATTGGATAATTTTTCAGCCGGTTACGGTGGTATTTTAAACCAGAGGATTGCGCAATATTCGGTGAGAGAGACGACACGGAAGGGAAAACCGTGGAGCTGGGGAAGTGTAAGGAAGAAGAAGAATAGGTTGGAAGTCAGACACGATGGATATATCCAGGAAACCTAGTCAACTGAAGCGTAACCAAATCTACTGCCCTATTTACTCGACGTTCTACCGACTGTTCCCTCTAGATTCCTTTTCCGCTCATACTTTTCGACGTCAATTGCCGTGACACCTGCTAAATTTAGATTCGCTGCAGTGTCTTCGTACGGTCAACCTCCAATTATCCTCGTATAATCGTTTCACTCATAAAATTCAATTGGTAGGGGGGTTCGTCTTGATAATCCTGCGCGAATTTACTATAGCGCTACAGCGAATTATTCATTTTCGTAATTATACAGATAAAAAGTATATACGACTATTTTTGTACAAAAGTATATACGACTATTTTTGTACAAAAGTATATACGATTTATTTCTTTTTGTACTAACTAACTAATTGAACAATACCGTTAAATTCCTCAAACATTTATGCTTCGATCTATTACTTTCCTCTTATTAATATATAAAATTCGCAATTACTATAAATTACGAAAATGTGCTCTTTGAGCAACTAAATATTTGCAATAATTATTTTTCTTTAATATTTTCATTTAAATGATATTGAAACTGCTCCACAAATATTCCTAGGTTATTAAAAATAAGATACACATTCAATTATATTCTTCTTATGATTTCTGCAATATTTCTCGTCCGAAATATAGCAAAATTGATTACTTTACTTCCGAGTTCCCATTTAAGACCATCCACTGAACACAATTTTGTCAAAGGCAAAAATCTTCTCTCCTGTCTCTTGTCCTGCTCTTTGACATGGCGTCCTTCCGGATTCCCTTACTCTCCGACTCTGCTTGCCACTTGTGCACGGGTGAACGGTATTGGACCTTCCGTCTCCGATGGGCAGGTTTATTTTTATTCCATACGACTCGTTCGATTGAACATGACTTGCGGTTACAGGCCCGGCAATATATTTTCAATATGGCGAGTCGACATTCCGACCGTGGCCGCGCGCGAGTCTCTCGTATTCTTTGCCTGCGCCGATCGCTATCCGGCCTTCGTAAAATACGCACAATTCCGGCCGGAATAATAGCGGCTCCCGGCGAATTTTGTAGCTTTGACACGGATATCGAAGGCGGGGACCCCGATTATCCACGATCCTGTTAATTTAGTCGGGAATCCTGCTACGCGACACGGAAATTGACAAAAAAACGCGTTTTATAACTTTGCGCTATTTTATAGCGATTTTGGTACATATTAGCTCGACAAAAAGTACATAAATCATACTTTTCGCGCGTATAATTTTATTGTTAATAATAAGAAAAACTAATGCAAAATTAAATGTGTTGAATATGTTTGAGTTTCTGTAAGCAAAATCAATTTGGCATCTAACTTTTCCGATCGATGCAGACATTTATCGAGTTGCATAAGAATCCGCAGCCTGGTAATTATTAATTCGTATAAAGCGATTAAAAGGGAAATTATGCGCGACGAACGACAGGCGGTAGTCAAATTTCATAAACGGTTTTACGAAGTTTAACACCGCGCGATAAGCGAGCTCGATGGCCGGAGTGACGCAGAAAACGCAGTTTCCATTTTCGAGCGGTGTTCCCGTCAACGCGGAACGCATGTAAAAATGAAACCGGTTTTAACAATCGATAATACGTACTCCGGCGGGATCCCATTTCTGTCAATCATCCAACAGTCACTAGAAGTTTCAACAAATCCGTAAAAAAAAAACCCGTGCCCGACGAATATACAATATGCAGTCGCTGCGAAATAATAACCCTCGACTTTATTTAAAACGTTTGCTATGTGTGAAACGCATTTCCCAATTTTCCTGCGACGCGTATCGTTTTTCTCGTTCGCAGCTCTCGTCGTTAACTGCTCGATTTTTTTTTTTTTTTCATCGACAGAAAAGTTTTAATGCAATCGTGCCGGTCTTGCACAAATTTTAATACAAAAGTTTAACCGTACTACGATTTTCTAATGACGGAATGTGGAATTCCGATTTATTTATATTTCCTGTTTGGCGCCTGCAATAAATATAATTTTCGTTCTTTTGTCGGAGGAATGGACAAATATTTCACGGTAAACGTTAACAATAGATCACTGTCTTTTGTGTGGTATTTAAACAATTAAACTAGAACTCGTCGAAGTGGACAGCATTTTATATGGATGACGGGTGAAAGATAAGAATTGACAAATGAAATTTCATTCGCCGTTATCGAATTCAAGCAAATATTCGAGCAAAATTCATTTGAAAAATTATTTGTTACTTAAATGAAATATTCGACTAAAGATAATTCATTAGAATGATTATTCCAGATTAATATTTATTCGAAACTATTCAAATAATGCCTGAAACTTGCACGTCAACATGGAATTTAATAAAATTTTAATATAATTTATCGATAAATATTTGATTCGTATACTTTTTAAATTCATTTTGATCTTAGCAACGCGTTTTTTTTATTATTTTCAGTTATCGTTTACCTAGAATTATCCACAACTAATTGCTTCGCGGTGTGCGCGTTTTGTTAAATGTTAACTTCGGAGCGTTACGCTTGGATGCGTGCCCGTTTCAGCGAATAAAATTGTCCCCCCTTCATTTTCAAAGAATTCCGGCTGAAATAAAAAGACTCACGCCCAGCAGAGATCGTCAAATACGGCCACAAAGTTCAAAATCCCGTGCTAGTTCTGTTCGGAAGAGTCGCGGAAGTTCGCTTTGCTTTTGAAGTCAGCGAGAACCGTCAAGTGTTACAGGGGAATCAGTGTCACCCAACATATCCCATTTGACCAAGTCAAACAATTACGTCGATTACGTAATTCGTTAAAGTAGCGAATGCCGGTTTACGGAGCCGCAGAGAGAAAGAGAGAGAGAGAGAGGAATTGAGAGGAGGGGGAGAGCAAGAGATGGGGTTGGAGAGAGAGAGAGAGAGAGGAAGAGGTCGAACGCTGGGGAAGTTTGTCCAACGTTAGGACTTAGTCGGAAGTTAGCTCGACAACGAGCATCTAGTTAAAAGCATCAGAATACGTTCCAGGTTCCAAACATTCGGGACGCAAAGATAGTTAATTAGGCGGCATTGTTGTCGGTGCTAATAAACGGATGCGTTGACATTAATACAATATACAGACGCAGCGTAGGATTAGAGGGTTGGGAAGGTAGGATAACTAACGGTATAGCTGAATTATGCATTAATGGATAGTGATGTTGCGGCTAATCCCGATTCATTCGATTATTTGTGAGACCGTGAACAGTGGCTGCGGATATCGCTATTCGAAGCCACGGTCGCCCAAAGATTTCCGTCTGCTTTTCATCGAGAATCATCATTGACATTTATTTTCTCTTACTTCGAATTTAAAATCACATCGATGGTCATCGTAATTTCGTCGACGCGAAAAAAGAACGTTTTCAAAAATTTCTCCTAAAAAAACTACTCGATGGATCGGCTTGCAACTAATTTTACTATAGAGATAATACTTTGTAAATTAGTTAAAAAAATACTCAAGGGGATATTTAGACAGTTGTTGCTTGCACTTTAATTTTCGCGCACCACAGTTTTGCATCCCGCTTGGGTACTTCCGAAAATTTATTTTGGGCGAATCTTTGATTTTATTCTAAACCAATGTCGAAGAATTATATAATTTGTTTAATATAATTTATAAAATATAGATTGTGATTGGGAGATACCAGGTGTTCGTGGAATAAACAGAAAGGCTATTAAAAAAAGTAAAAATAATATTAAGAGTTGAACCAATTTTTTTGAAATATTTAAAAAAAATTTGTGTTTTTTTTTAATTTCAGAGCAAGGACAAAATACGAACAAGAAGAAGACGACATTTTCGAGACTGCTTCGAGGATTGAAAACGCATCGGAAAGAAAAACAAGGGCAAACTCAGGGTTCCCCAAGACACGGTCGTGCCAGGATGGGGGTGCCCCAAAGAGTAAGTTTTCAAGTATGTTTATCAATTTATATTTATATTACTCCCCTACCATAAATACGCTCCTTGTGATCGAAAATTTGGCAAAACAATGTATAAAGATCACAGACAAGTGGCGAATGCTCCAAGACATTTTTTATATCATTATTAATCTAATCTACGATTTCTTCCGAGGATCTCGCTATTAGAAACGTTTCACTATTTTACTTGCGATCAAGATTTAGTTTGAATGTACACAAATTTCAGTGTAACACAGTGTCACGCTGATAAGGTAATCCAAATATTGTCTTTGGTTGTTAATGCAAAGAGACTGGCTTAAGCAAACGTGAACAGCTCAAACATCTGGGGGAAAGTTCCCTTCTCGTCATTTGGAAATTATGCGTACCTATCCTGTTTGCATTCCAAAGTAGCAATCAATTGAACCATTTTCTCAAAGCTGTTAGTAATAACTTTAGATAGAAATAAAAAACGTGAATTAACTTTTAAACACCATGTAAAATGAAAGACAGAAAAATTGCGAAGAAATGGGAAAATAATAGTTTTCTTACAAATAATTTTTCTTAAATGTTACAATGTTTATATGTGATTATTATTGCAACAATTATTAACCCTTTGCGCTATTATTATAGCGCCAAAGCTACTTTATTTATTTTTACATAAAATTCAAAGATGTCGTTGTGTTACATCCATCTAAACTTTCAAAAAGAATTAATAAATTTTATTTTTCCTATTTAATGTTCTATAGTATGCATTACTATTCGTTTAATGTGTACCGTTGATTTGCGAAATATAAAGCACGCTGTGCAAAAGGGACACCGCGAGAATTAGCAGTTTCTATTAAATGGAGAGGAAAATCAGGCATAGAATCGATTCTATCAGAAAACATGAAGAAATAAATTTCTCGTATCAAGATTACGTCTAACCTCGGACAAGTACATATGGTGCACATATGTGGGCACATAGAATATATAGTACCTGTATTACTATACCATGAATACTGTCGCCATGACTGCCGCGACCATTGTATGAATTCGCTCTGTGACCACAGTCAGAACTGCGTTTCGCTGTCTAGCAGGACATCCTGTGTCTGTAATGGAAGGCAACCGACGAGTTCTCGGAGGATACGAGAGCTGGACCACGATCCACTGGAATAGAATATCGCGAACTGTCGACATATGTCTGTCTCTTGTCGACGCCATTTACCGCACATTGCGATTTGTCTTGTTTTGGATTCACCGCTGCCAGTAATGCCATAACGCTCGCGCGAACCTAACGACAGGATAGCGCGTTTACTTCCTATAAACAGTACTAACACGTTTGCCGAAGATAGCGGCACCAGTTTCGCGCTCCTTGTGACCCAGATTATAATCCAACGACATTTCCGACAAATATATCGGAGCAATAATTTTCGCGCGGGAACGCTTCGAGAAATGCTTGGATCTCGGACAGCGTACGAAAGAATTTCATAGAACTCGCAGCTCTAACCATTATATTATATCGGTGAAATAAAAATAAATTGTTTCTTTTAATAACTCTGACAATTCAGTGTCAAAATATTACCAAATATACCTACACATTTTTGTCATAATCGTAAAGACATAAAGATTAATCCTTATGCGCTCTTCTTTTATGATTTCTAATTTCATTTTACATTCCACTCTCTTATTAAAGAAAAATTCATGAATTTATTTAAACGTTCTACAAAGTTGAACTCTCTTTCCTTGACGTTTGATTTCCGACAGATCGAACGCACGGTAGAAATTAATTAAACTTCATTTGTGTCGATGGGAAAAAGGTGTTTTCGAGCTGAGAAAGAAATGGAAGAATTATTCCCGCGGTGGCGTTTAAGCTAACACAGCAGTCCCGCATTTGTACGAACAAGTGGCCAATAAATTTCCGAGCACTAAGCATTTTTCGCGACAGCGGTGTATGGGTAATTAATATCGTCTGCGAGCGTAAAGTAAGTGTGGTTGGGCGGTTCGAATGTGTTTTGCGAAAAAGCAATTCACTCGAGTGCAATTTATCGGGTTCCTTTTAACAACCTCAGCAATTCTAATTCCTGTTATACGCGTACATCCCCTTATTTATGTCCACCTTTATTCTTTCCTTCTTGGATCCCGATCCCTGGAACCGCGGCGGAAAATCTGCGCCGAACATAAATGAGGTTACTTTACATAGCCGATGCAGTAAGTATCGAAACAACGAGGCATTTGAAAGAATTTACGGTGGCAGTTAAGCGAATGTACGATAGTTCAGGGTTAACTAGCTCTACATCTCTTCTTCTGATCGGGGCTGAAATAGAGGTAAAAGGTGCGAAACGCTGCGATGGTTCTTTCCTTCGATTTCACTTGCAAAACTCTCCTCGTATTTTCAAAGAAAAATTTATCCGAACGAATTTATCAATGGTATTTCGCAAATTTATTTCATACGCACTCGTTCTAAATTATTTATGTATTTATTTCATAGAAGACTAGTTTCGATTAATAGTTCAACAGATTAAAATATTTAAGAAGCATTTTATAATAATATTATTTACATTTATTGTGTAAATTGAAAGTTCAAATAAAATCTACAATTTAACCGGTTAGCTATAAGAAAGCACTGGTTGATAACATTTTACATCTTGAATTCTAGCTATTAACCGATTATTTATGTCACCATTTTAATAACGCTAAACTGTAGGATAATAAAAATTAGTCCATTAATAGTTAAATATTATACTTAAAAAACAAAATAAAAATCTGCCGCGTATCAATCGCGAGAAACTTTTAATCTCTCTACTATTCTAAAACGCATAGTAACCATAGATGTATTGTTCAAAAGAAAAAGTATCATTACTATTTTCATTTAGGTGGAATGATAATTTTGACGACGTTTCAATACTTTCGCAAGCCACACTACCCGCAATTCGTGCGCGAAACGTAAGGGCGGCGTTTCTACAGCGACGTGTGCTGAGGTAGACGGCGGTCCTTGATTATGTGCTGGAGAAAGAGCACGACCGATTGGAAAAACGGCAGTATAAACGGTTTTTCTGCGGGGGAAACGGACAGCCAGAAAGTGCTGCGCGGATAAGCAATTTCCGTGGAAGTTGAGGGCAAAACCGAACTTCCAATTCTTGGTGTTTCCGGCCACTTTTCCGTAAAAGTTTATGGAATGCTTTTAATGAACTTGTTGAGAACCATCGATTGGCCCGAACTCGAACATATTGCGGACTATGAACCAGAATTTGCAATTACATCGCCCGAAGAACCTGCCGAATATTTCTTCCTTCCCCTTCAACGTCGAACAATATACGTATAGCGATGATTTATTTGAACCCTGAAACAGTTCTATAAAGAATGATTATTACATCGTCATATTATGTTAACCCTTTGCACTCCGAGCTATTTTAATTCGATATTTAAAGTCGTCTCTCTGACCTATAATATTTCCATTTGAAGTAACTTACTGTATTTTATATGATGTATTTACTGAATTTATTATAATATTATAGTGTTAAATAATGTTAAATGGTGTTATTATACCCTTAAAATTATTTCGAAACGTGATACAATAATTTTTCATGGCGCCTCAGAAGCGCCGCTCGAGTGCAAAGGGTTAAAGGATAATTATGTATTATTTTTGGCTCACTGAAATTATTAAAAGAAGACAGAAATTTCTATTTGATTAATGTTAATTGCAACCGATAAAGATCATTTGTATTTTACATAAAAATCCGCAGTTTAATAATTAAATGTGCACCAGAATTTTTATTCCATTTTTACACATTTTTGTAAAACGTCTCCTTAGGAATTTTTGTCAAAATATTTATTATTTCTGTCCATGGTAAAAAAAACCGGATACGATTCTCGACCCGTGGAATCGATATCGTGAATTTTATAGGCGGGACGTTCTCAGTAAAAATTTTCGGCGGATGTGTCTACATTTCCAAATTCGTTAATATTGATATTCTATGTTGCCCGAAATGGTTTGAAACTTTTTCGACCCAGTGAACGACTGCTAATACGTGTTGCGAACAGCTATCCGGATTTCCTACGAACTTTTTTTTTTGGGTGTGGGGGGGGGGGCGGGTGGGAACCAAATGATTCATCGTTTTTTCGGTTTTTCGCCGGCTTTTCCGAATGTAAATACCATCTGCGCGAAGAATGGCATTCGTTCCACAGGACGGAACAGTTTGCAAACACGAGCTATCGGTGTCTGCTGAAAGTACCGGGCGCGACGAATCCAATGAGAGTTCACGGGATACTGAGAAAAACTATCCATATTTATTTTATTAGCATGAAAACTGCGGGACCGAAATCGTTGAGTATCTACGTACCGGTGACAGGTTGCACGTGTGTCAAAATTTGACTATCTTTTTCGCGGTCAGTTGCAATTGATTTGCAAATTTATTCTTTCCGAGGTGTACGATTTTTTTGGATGTAGAAATTAACAATTGATCCGATGCGTCGAGAGAAGCTACAGTGACGCCCAAGATGCATTAACCAATCAGGATAATGGAATTATATTTACAAGTGTCTCATACGTGACTGTCCATCCCTATAAAATGAAATCATCAAAAAAAGTACATACTATAATTAAATCATAAAATTCTTTAAAATAGATAGATATTCCTCCAAGATAAAATGACATCGCAAATATATAACAGTTTTTAAAATTTCAATCTTTTTAAAATAAATATCGTTAAATAATACAGGTATAAAGCTAGTAATACAAATATAAAAAAAGTTATTCTTTCAATTTTTGAAGTTCGTAGCGGAAGTATCTTATTTGCAAACATCGGGTACTTTTTACATTTAATGTACTGTTCGTTCTGGTAGATTTCAGACAACGACAAGTCCATTAAGCGCGACAGAAAATGTTAGGCATCGAGGATCAAAAGAAGTCGGTGAATTTTCGAAGGTATCGATCCCGGGGTTACCTCTCGTTTATCGCGAGAGCCAGGTGCCCCGGCATTTATGAGCACAGGCGTGCATGTTTGAGGAAACAGAGGTGGCTGGAAAAGTAGACGATAAGCAAAAAGGAGAAAAGGTTTGCGACTAAACCGCGACAGCGTGGGGTGGGGATGTTCCAGGTGCGATCGATGTAGTATGTCACCCTCGTTGTGGCTCTTCCCCTTTCTCCACCTGTCTCATCTTAGACTCCGCGTCCCTCTCGCTCCGCCGCGATAACGTAATGTTCGCCGCTCGGTTTCTCCATTCAGCTCTCGCCGGACGTGTTCTCTTCGTCTCTGTCTTTTACTTCCGCGTCCAGACGAAACGTCTCGCCGGCATCGCCGCCGTCGTCGTCGTCGTCGTCGTCGACGTAGTCGTAGTCGTAGTCGTAGTCGTCGTAGCTGTCGTCGCAGTCGCTGTCGTCGCGCTTGTAATGCAGCCGGTGTCTAAGCAGAGCGGTACACGAAGCCGCAGCAGCCAGACTTTTCGAGCGGCTTGTTTTAATTAGTAAATGTATCCAGCCGGATGAAACGCCGTCAAAAAGATATTTCAGTGCCGGTGTCGCCTCCAGCCCCCGGAGCGCTACTGTTTTCCCGCCGCGGCGCGGTGTCGAAGTTCGCGTACCATTTCGCACGCATGCGACACGGGCGCGCGGTTCACGCGACGTCGTTTTCACGGCGAGATTTCTCTGAAGTGGGGTTGATCGATTGCGGACTGTCTAGACGGTTCGTTTGAACGCGTTCGTGCTTACTTTTAACGCGCGCACGCCGAATCGCGCCCGGCGATACAAATTGATTACTGCACGAAGGAACGAAGTCTTCGACGCCCGCCCGGATTCCGCCGTTTTCCGCGCTTCTTCGCGTTTCGCACAGCTTTTCCGCTCGCACCACGGTTCGCCCTCCACTTACGTCCGACAAATTTTGTTAACGTGACGCTACAGTTTTCTTAACGGGTTATTGACATTTTGTCTTACTTCCCGGTATAATCACAAAAACTGATGCTGGTGGCCGACGATTTTTCCTAAAAGCGAATGATATTAAATTAAAAATAATAAAATCATATAAATAAAAAAATAATATTAATAATGTTGATTGAAAGTATTAACTTTTTCATCGTATACAGTGTTTATTTGAAACTTTATGTACATATACGTTACTATATTATTTTTAGACTTTTAAGAGGATAATACCTTATGTAGCAGCCGTCTTTGACATTTGTTAGCTGATTATGAATTTTTATGGAAAATAAAACTTCTCTGGAAACTGAATAGATCAATAATATTTAAGTGTCAATTCAAGATTCTTTTAATATCTTTACTATTTCAAATTGCAACTACTCAATCCTGTTGTAATTGCATAAAATCCGCCGAATATTTATTACAAATTGCGTATTAAACATGGACACATGGCATTCCCGGTCAATAATGTGTCAGCACATTAATTCAACGTATAGCATTATTAAAAGTGGCGAAAAATCTAAAAAGGTACAATTCTTTTGTCGTTATAAAGCAATGCATATTAATTATTTCTTAAATAAATTACATTCAGAATTTCAGTCTAATAAAAATAGATTAGCGTTTAAATAAATCTAGTCTTGTTATTTTTATAATACATAAGCGTTAGTCAAGTTTATAGCTAGGTAGATTTTGTGATAATAATGCTCTCTGTACAGTTCTGGTTTTCCACGAGGTATAATATTATTCAGAATCCTCCTAGCGCTGGAAGTTTCTTCTTTGAATAGTCAATCTTTCTTGTGGAATTCAATGAGGTTAGTTAAACCACGTTCTTCATGTAAATACAAATTTTCACGAACAAAATAGGGGAAGAAATTCAAATTCACTTTATCGAAGGTTTTATCGTATTCCAAAGAGAGTAAGAAATTCGATTGAACTTCGAATTACAAGAATTTAAAAATATGTAATTTAAAGATAATTCATATAACCATAGAATCCAACAAATATAGTACACAACAAAAGATCAAGATGTATTTTTCGTTTTTTTTCCATTATTTTAAATATTGTCGCATAATTTCGATTTCTGCGAAAACTATTCTTTAAACATTTCTCGCCAGGAAAGGATCAACGATAATATACATTTGAAAAGGCACTGGGCAAGTACTCGCAGCAGCTGAATCAAATTATACTACATCAGACTACCATTGTCGCGACTGAAGATAATCGCGTAACTCGCAAAAATGATAATTTCATGCGAAATAGTCCCAGCCGGTGGTTCAATTAACGCTTGTTAAGGGTCTCCGATGCGAAGTTAGACAGTGTACAGTGCGGTTATGAAGTTTCGGGTAGCGCTGTTACAGCCGCTGAAATCGGTGGAAGAGTAACGGATCAATAATACACGGTTAGCCGTTCACGCAAGGTGTTATCGGGGCGACAATGTGAAAGATGCCGCTATGGAACCGAACCAGAAGCGATAAAATGAGACGCGTGCGACCCGGGCCGTAGTAGGGTGACCACGTTGCACACGCCCAATGAATATGAAACAGTCATTAGCGCGCCAATCCCGAATCACTTAGATACATACACGCGGCAGACAGTAGACAGAAAAGCCGGCGTCGATGTTGTTGGCGCATTGAAATGCGTTGCCATCAGACAGCGATGAACATTCAAGACTTTTAGCCTCGTCAATATCTTCTCCATTGCAACAGTCTACCTGTGTCACTGTTTTTAATGCAAAATTTTGTAACATTACGTAAGTAACACATCTTCCTTTCACAGGGTTATAATAACTTTTACCTAGGCTATAACGAAATTCTTTTAAAAACAGCGAGCGTATCGATATTGCGCAAAGGTCGTGTTATTTGCGAATACAAAAATGTTCGAGAGGAAGAGCCGAGCGCGCAGCGCGACTCCAGCCACCTATAAGCAGGGTATTTCTCCATGGCACAGCACGAAATTTGATTATACGTCCCCGCATCAATTGGACAATGTCCCCGGCACTTAAATCGAAGACGGTTTTCTGAACGATAAAATCGACGCCGCGGCCGCTCGGCCCTCGACTTTATTGGCCGGTTGCAGACCGCTGATAACACAAGCTTGTGCTAACACCGTAAAACGTATCCCATCGTGGCTGCGCGGTGCCACGTTTCGATCATAAGCGACGAACGGCTCAAGAAGCGATAGAAGCAATTCCTGCCGGCGAAATATATGCGGCCTGATATTGCGACTGATTAATCGCGACTGGAAAGCAGTTGTTACGTATTTATAGCGGCGACGGGCACGGTATTTTTGAGGCCCCCACCCCCATAAAGTTTCCGGGGCTGCGCTTTCGCCTAGCGCGCGGGTCACCTCGCCGGCCAAGTAATTTTCTATGTAATACCGGTTTTTTTTTCTTTCTCATATTAATCAATGAAGACGTAAATCTGCATAAACGTAAGCGGTGTAATGGCGGCTATGAGCTTTATCGCCGCCGAGTTTTTATACAGTCGTTGCGAGTAATGCTAGTTATTAAATCGCCGGGGCGACACGGAGAACTAAGTGGCTATTTCGTTTTCTTGAACACTTTCGTTTTATCTTGGCCGTGGAAAATTGAAACGGTCGCGACAGGGAGAGGCTGTTGCGAGTCGGTAACTGATGGTAAAATGGTACTTCGGGATAGTTGATTATTAACGCAGGAAAGTTCGCGTAAAATGTATGCTGGGCGTGCCTTATAGAAAATTGTTATATTTATTGTACGTTGTCTCACTATTTTCAGAATAATTTTATCGATTTTATATGGGGAACTCTTGGTAAGACTGGCGTTATAAAAATTGTCACGCGAGTATAATTTATAGGACAACAAGTAAAAGGGTTCTAAGCACCAGATGGATCTTCAAGGCGTGAGTCATGTCTATTCGCGGTAATACAAGTAATAATTAAAACGTATTACATTTCTTAAAAAACCTAACACCAAATCTTGTCAATAATAATAATAAGCAAGAAACACATTAATATATATACAATGAATTAAATTTCAACATAGAAATAGTAGCGATAATGAAAATAAGAATATAATAAATAATATAACAAAAAATAAGTTATATAATAAAAAATATGAAAGGGTTCGTACGTTGTGATTCAAAACAAAAATTAAATCACATGTCTGTGACTACTTTGTATTTACTAATACAAACTTAGCATGTCTAATATTATTATTATAATTAATATGACAATTGCGTCTATATGAGAACTTACTTACTTCCAATATCACAATTTGCCCACTTTCTCTGTCAATTAAGGAAAAGAATCTTCGAGCGTAAAGATTTCTAGGTAACAGAATTGCGTTCGATCTTGTAACGGCACGTCGATAAAAACGTGGAATGAGACCGTAGCTTGACGCATAAATTATGTGGCATACGTTGAACGCCTTAATTTATTGCTGAATTACGTGCAATTTAAATGCCCCGCGTCGATCACGTGTACGTATGTAGCCTCGGCCGAGAATCGATTTACGCAAACTGCCAGGCGATGCACGTGCATAAATTCATAATTGGTGTTTTGACCCGAAAAGAATGTTTCGAACAAGTAAAATACTTGGTGCTCCTCTCAATGAACGAGAAACAAGAAGACGGACGCTGCCTTTTTACACGGAGGAACGAATCGATTTTTCGATCTCATTCGTTCGTTCGCACCTTGTTACATTACGGAAATGCATATTTTAAACTGACGTAGCAAAAGAGTACAATCGAATGTAACTTTTAGACGATAACATTGATTGCCGATAACGATATTGACAATACCATTGTTACAGATTTACTGATTTTCACGGAGAGGTATTTGTTTCAATAAGTCAATCAAAGTGAGAATTATTCCGCGTAGCGATGAGATAATTATACTTACCACAGATGGAAATAATAAGTAGCATTAATGAAGCGAATAGAGTGTTACAAGATCCTTTTGATACTAAATTCTGCGATTCCAGTAATATTTCTGTTCGAATACAAAGCACGTTCAACAAGATTAACATTCCTCCGTAGATATCTCTCCTCGTTTTAATCGGTTCAAAGAAATTGTTGTCATGCTACAAATATTATTGCTATTGGAATATTTTCCGGTACGGGTGCATTGCCTGTGAAGTAATTTTACCACGCTTCCAGTAACATTCTCCAATCAATTTTAATTTACAGTCCTCGACGAGTTAACTCGTTGTTATCGATTATATGCTTCAACTGGATTTTCTGCAACATAATATAATCCGTGATTCGGCTTTCCTATCGATCGCAGCGCGGTGATAAATAAAAAGTTAATAAAGAACCGGAAAGCCAGACAGGAGTTAATGCTCATCCGAAACTCCAACCGAAGTTCATAGTGTTCCTATTAGGTTCGAAGGCTCACAGACATCTTCGACGTAAGACGCTTTCATCTAAGTGGCGTGATAACACTCGTGACTGGAATTCCCTTAAATATTTGGTAGAATATTGAGGGATGTGCATTTCGCCTGCTTGTTGCTTTTCTAACTTCGAACCGACGTCTGCGTGCCTCGAATACCACGTTCCCTGCAGAAAATTTTGGTTTAATGTCGTCCTAAAACCCACGGCTACTCGCTGCTTGTAATGCCTCGGCATTACCAAATTTCACCAGGTATTTTTTTAATAACAACTGTTACAAAATATTTCGTACAGTTTTCAATGCACAAATAATCCACGTTCGTCGAAAATGAACATTTTATTTAATTTTACACGCGATCGTTAAATGCAAAGAATTCTTCTGTATTTTTAAAATGTATTATTATTTTATGATATTAACGGTTTTATAAACAAATGCGTGAAACAGTGAGAAATTGCTTAAAATGTATAAATTACTATGCTTTGTAATACGTTGAGATGCAAAGATGCGCGAGGCTGATGGTAAACGTGTTAAATAAGGGGCGTTTTTTGATATTAAGGAAGGATTAATAAGACCGTAGGGGAGATCTATTTTAATAATCGCGCTGCGTAAAATATTTGGCGTTTCACGTATACTTTCTCCTCGGCGAAGACGTCAATATTCATAAAAGGACCCAGAAGATGCTCTACAGGGAAGCACTTTTATCTGAGCATCGTGACTAGAATGTTTGTGCCGTTCGCTTCCAATATCGAAGATCACGCGGTTAAAGCTAAGTATATTACATCTAGTGAAATTCAAGCTGGATATTTTATACCTCGCAGTCCTCTGTGTACGTAACGAGTGCTACCAACAGATCTAATAAAATCTACTAACAATCTAAATTATTTACAACCGAATAGCACGCGACAATTTATATTCCCTTAAATTTTTAACAAAAAATCTCGCTTATATAAAATTGTAAACTCTGATATTGATTGCAATATTTAGGTATTTCACTCAATTTTTCAACAAACGTATTAGCTACGGAATTTCGTAACCAAAGAGACTAGTTTCTAAAAACCGAATGATCGTATAAAAACCAAGCAATTCGTAGGCTTGTTAAATTATTTCTAGAGAAGGAACTAATTAAATTGTTCTTATGCGTGGCCAGTTGACGAAGTGAATTCATAAATGAATTAAGCTGGCCAAGCAATTCGCCTAAGTTAATTTGCCGGAGAAAATAAAAAGAACTTCTGTAATTTCGGCTGCTACGTTTTATTGTAAACAAGGCGCAGACGCTACCCCGAAACGCAAGTGCAGGATGCAAGTGCAGGTGCAAAGGCTGAATTCAGAATTCAATTACTCGCTGACGGGAATACGTCCTCTATTCATACTAATTTGCCTCGTCTGTGTTTAGTTAACGCATCCTAATTCTGTTTCACCGAACTCGATTATTTCGCAGGCGTAAAAAAGCTGAAATTGAGGGGAAAAATCGGGCAGGGATTAACAAGTGTTAGGGATTTGTTAGCTGCGATATTTCATGTTAACGCTACAAATTGTTCGTTGTAAAGTGAAACAGTGAATATCGCAAGAGAAAACTAATTGAAGAGATCGACAAATTGCTTTGTGAAGTTCAAAATAATAAGAAATTGGAGCATCAGCCACTTGAAGAGAGTACTGATCCTTAATTAGACTGCGGATTTTATGCATTTAAACAAAGAAATTCGAACAATCTAAGAATATTATTACATCTTCTATTCATTCAGATTATTAACAGAAATTGTTAACAGAAGAAATAAATAATTTCCAAATCGATGGCAAGAAGGAGAGGTTAAATAAATATATTTCTGTTAACAATTTGAATGAATCGGGGCAATGTATATAATACGCAAAATTCTGCATAAAGATGCGCAGTCTAAATGTTCTACAAACTGCACAAAAGTGAAGTAATCGTTCTTCTTCCCGCTTGTTACAGGTGGACACGCCAGACAGCGTACTGCAGAGTGGTTTGGGTTTAAGAAAAGATATGGGGAACACGATTCTACGTTCTATGGTAGATCCCAAAGACTACGACCGACTAAGATGCCTACAGATGAACGGCAGTCAGCCGAACAGCTTCGAGGAGACTATACACAGGGTATGATTTCATTGCTAAATTAAAGTAAACATTATAGATCGCGTTCTGGATGCTACAGCCTAGGCTAGAATAAATATTGATGCATCTCGTCGCGTACATAGCAGAATCCTGATTCTAGAGTCTGGCTATAGGATAAGCTTTTCAGATAATTGAACAACGAATATTTCTTCCATATATGGACACGTACTAATAAAAATTTAATTCTACCATAATAATTTTAAATTACTATTATTTTTGTAACAAATGTTATTTTAAATATTATTAATAACAAAAGTTTTGTTACAATCTAATTCGCAAGACCATCGATATTTGAAAAGGATACAATGAAATTATATTTGCATCAGAGACAATTAGTATGTTTCACGTTGGAAATACAAAATTTATGCGAATAACATGATCGTGTTCGCGGTTAAACAAGTTTATTTCTAGATCTGAACAGAAACATCGATTTAATTTCACGGTAGGACACGGTGGCAACTAATGAAATACAAAGCCATCGATGCGAAAATGGAAAGTGTGCGTTGAAACATACGACGGAATTGACTAAATCGATGAATCGCGGCACGCGTGGCCGTGGTTCATTAAAACTGTAGAATTTCCGAGCAGCTCGCTTCATCGCAAGATCCGCGATAATTACTCTCCGCGAAGGTTTCAGTTCCCTTCGCGCGGGGAACCGTGGCAAAAGAATTGAAGGCTGCGGCTTCCACATATTCGTTACCCGCTCGCCGTTGTTCCCCCGCGCAGCGACCGACATATTATTTGCCGTCACTTTCCAGATGTTGGTTGATGACAATTGACCGGCTGTTTATACTTCTTTGTATTTTGCAGCTCAAGGTTCAAGAGGAGCTGAGAAAGAAGGAGAGATTTCACCGGGAACACGAGGAGGTGAGTACAGTTCAAATTAAAGCCCATCCGCGCGGTTTTATAATTCGCTAATGAAATTATGCGAGTCCTACCCGGCGTAGAAGTGCAGGTACTATATGTTTATAAAAAATTCAACGAACGCGAATGCGGCAAACAGACCGATTTAATTATCAGTTTCCCTCGCGACCGCATTGTCCTGTCTTAAAATGAGAAATTTAAAGTATAAACATTTCGCCGTAGATAAAACTCGCGAGCGCGAACCGGGCATTAATTAATATAAACATTGACGAATGCGTGCGACGATAAAATTTTCCGGGGCAAACGATATTTCGACCGTCCAGAAAAGTGCGAACTTTAATTTCAATAGATACGCTATTATGCTGCCGCGAACGTAAATAACAGCGGACGTATCTGCGACGATGTATGCGTGTAACACACGGGCGTGCGAACATATTCCGTCGAAATCAACTGCAGTAAAACACGTGCATTGCATATTTAGTGCATTCGACAGCGCGCGTAAAATCACGATAAATCACGTGAATTATCAATGTAATTTCACCGTTTCCTTCCACTACAATATTTTTTTTTAGAGTGACCGCAATGAACGTTCTATATTAATTGCTCTCTTGTTTTAAATAATAGCGGTATTTGCAACAACGAAGCTACCATATTCTTCCCCTGCAGATAAAAAAAAGAACTAAAGCAAGGGGAAGTTTAAAATGTTACGATACATTCTTTTCATCTTCTGTTTCTTGCGATTAATAGGCAATTTTTACTCTGTACTATTGTTACTATTTCTACGATACTTATTTACATTAGATTATATTTATTTTCGTGGCAAACATACCTTTTTTGGTTACGGTATTTTTTGTTTTCTTAATATTTTTAATAGATTACCCTTTATTTCTTATTCCTCCTTTTTCTCTGAATTTTCGAATTATTAGGTTTTACAAAATTTTTATAATTTTTTTCCGAAACTTAACCAAATTACATCAAACAACTTCATTACATAACGCTCGGGTATACACGACTCTTTCGGTGGGCGCTAAGAGGATTAAATAAATCAATGTAAAAGACAAACATTGTACATACGAACGGTAAACTTTGAGCAAATTATTGTCATTGAACCAGCTATAATTTACAAAAAGAGAAATCGCGCAACAACAAACCTGGCTTCATTTTAAAGCTTAATGTTCCTTCTCTGACACTCTGTAAACAATCTTTTTCTAAAACGTTTCTGCACGATACAGTAAGTAAAAAATTCGAGACCCAATTTTGCCACAAAACTGGTCGTTTAAGAAATACATCAAAGTCACTTGTACGCCCATCAAGCATTACCCGCGCCAAGAAAATGGTGGAAAACAAAGTAACGCCGCAATCTCCGCAACGAGGCGATGATTCGATAGCGAGCCTTCGGTTTACAGCGTTGTAAATTATTCGTAAAGGTGTTCGGCGAGTGACAATTTCTTTTATCAGGCCGGGTAATCATGACAAGAGAAAACCTATCTCGATTAAACCAATCTGTGCTCCAGCTCGTTTATTTCCCTCCTTCAATTCCCCGGTGCATTCCCCGGATCATCGACAACCCCCTTTCTCGTCGTTCGACCAATATTGGCTCCGCGAGCCATTGTTTTTATCCGATACAATCCCCCCCCCCCCCCCCTCTCTGCCTCTGCCTCTGCCCTCGATCCGCGGCCTCCGAGAGAGACCGTTGCTCGACAAAATTCTCACAAGAAGAAAATTTGCATGTGTGCAGGCAAACGCTATCACTTCGCTCCCGGTCCCCTTCGCCCACGCTTATTCTTCCTCACTCGGTGCATTTTCGACAGTCGCCGGCCGTCCCGCTCTCTCGTTTCGGGGACCGTCGACTGTCTATCTCGCGCCATACCAATACCTCTTATTATGCAAAGCATCCGGAGATCAGCACGATATCATCATAATCGTCAATGTGTACCGCGACATTACGCTCGGAATTTCTTATGCGCAATCGCACGGCATCGCCAGCAGCGTTATTCTCCCCTCTCTCTCTCTCTCTTTCCCTCTTTCCCTCTTTCCCTCTTTCCCTCCTTCTCCCTTCCGCCATACCTCTTTTCCTCTTGATCTCTCTCCTACGCTCCCGTGTTCCTTCCACCGACGGTTTCGTTTCTCCAGATTTCTTTCCTACTTTTTGTTTCGCCGCGAGTGCGTGCGCCTTCGACCGTAGATACCCTCGGATGCTCCCGCCTGATTTTCGGTATCGGGGAACTGCTAACCGTTCCCCGATCCTTGTTGCGTTTTAACTCTCGTTCCGCTCCAGGCGGCAGTCTAATCTAGAAACGTGATATTTTAAGCTCCTCGATTTTTCTCCCCCCCCCCCCCCCCCCCCCATGAAATTACGGAAGTTCCCTTGGCTCGTCGAACTTCCGACCGATCCTCTTTGATTGCGTTCGGGGAACGATCGCTGATTTTTAGACGCGCCGGGAATCGAAACCGCGCGAACACTTTTCCCGGTCGTGATTCCAGCGATCGCTCGTTCGCGGACGGTTTTAGGGGGCAGCTTACGAGTAACGTGGATTTCTGCGCGTAATTCGCCCGGATTAAACGTGCATAATCGTAACGGGAGACGGGGCTTTATGAGGATTTTAATTTTCATAGATCATTTTAGAGGCGGTAGTTAACCTCTGCCGCCTGCGGTTACGAGCCATTCGAGTTTTCTGTCGCAAGGCAAGGTGAATATCGTAGACAGATCGTGGATAGTGTGAGAAAATTGATTGGTGAAAATGGTAAAAAATTTAGAAATATTGAGAAAAGAATATCTATAGTTTATTAGATTTTATATGTAAAGATTAGGACTTTAAGACTTTTAGGACTTTTAACCTTTTCGATACTACGCGCCACTATAGTGGCTTTCGCGAATGGCTCGTGCTTTACTCAATTGTTTTATTATTTATTAAAGCAAACAATTAAAGTGAAAGTGTGTATATACAATATATTAAGAAAAGAATATATGTTATTAGTACTATATATAGATATCCGGAAAAAATATATATTAAGAGAAAATCGTAATTTAGTTACGAAAAACTTTATTTGCGCAAAATCCTGGCGTACCTAAAAGGTTAATATAAAGATTAGGTGTATCGAATTGTCCCCGTCGATTTTTATTTACGAGTAATGTTCGGTTCGATTGATGCCACAGGCTAATAAAGATCCATCGCTTTCGCGTGAATTATTATTGGTGGAGTTTCATCGATGACAAGCGATTGAGAACAGACCCACCGAATTGTTTTATGGCTCTTTATGAGAGTGAACCGTTCTCGACGGAGGCCCGGGCGACCCAGGCATTTTTCATTTCTAAATCAGAAACCGGACCGTGGGGTTGCTACCTATATTTTCTGTATCTCTGTAGTTCCGTCATACATCATTATCATTTATTTTACTGGATACGCGAATATTCCGGAGTGTAACTTTTAATTCTTAATAAAGTACATTTAAGTTTTAATTCAATTTGCAATAATTATGATTATCATTATTAACATTATTAACTACCACATCCTCTTAAAAGTATTAAAAGAAGAAATGAATTTCTGTTCGAATGCAAGCGTCCAAATACTTCTGTGTAATAAACAAAGCGTCTTGTTTCATGCATTTGTGTCAGGATACTTCCCAGGGAATTGTTCTTTCAGTTCTTGCAGTTAATGTAGAGCACTCATATTATATATCATTAAATATGAAACACATAGATTTTATAATAAACTTATAGTACAAGGTATACGTTTCATACTTAATGACCTAATATCTCGCGCAATAATCAGCAGAAAGTAATAAGTTGATCATAGATTTTTCATGCACTTATGAGAAAATTGTATACGTGAGGTAGAAAATGTTAGTAAAAACATTGTAAAAATTAACGAGTGACGTTCTAGCTTTTTCAGTTTTCTACATTTAGAAGAATAGATGAATTTCTCTTCAAATACAAGCGTCGAAACACATGTTTTCCAGGAGATCTTTCTCGTCTGCATAATTGCAACTTCTTGCACTTAACATAGAAATCTTCTATTTGCAAAAGCTCATAAGTAGGTTATGGATTTCACATATCCCTGAGAAAGCTATTGTGTGAGGATACAAAACGCTGGAGGTTTCAGAAGAAGTTGCATTCTTGTGTTCCTCGATGCCCGAAAAGTAGAAGCATCGTGTTTCGCGCATTTGTGAATACTTCAGGCATGTTCCCAGAAAATAGTTCTTATCTTTGCGACTTCTTGTAGTTAGCATAGAAAACTTCTGCCTCGCCTAAGAATCCACAGAAAGTCGTGAGCTCTCGATAGCACGGAACTTCGGGAAAGCCGTGTACACGAGCGATACCTTCAACCGTTCGATTTCACTCGAGAAAATTTGGATCTCGCGCAAAGATCCGCGGCACCGTGGCGATCGTCCAAACGCTTCGGCGGCCCGTCGAGGACCTCCATTAAAATTTCAGCTCCGACATCCGCAAGGTTGAGACGCCGCATCGCGTCCGTATCGCAATCCATCGCCGCGAATATTTTCGGCCGCTCTGCCGGGGATCGTTTCCGCGGAGCGGGTCGTCCACAGTAATGGCAAACGAGTTTCGAATTAACTCTCTGCCGTTCTCTTTCTCTCCCTCTCTCTCTTTCTCTCTCTTCACGAGAACGAACGATTCCGGTTGCGCGTTGCAATGGGCGAAAAAGTTCACCGGGTCCTTTCAAAAAAATGTTAAGGGAGCAGAAAAGGTTCCATAAAAATTGGCCGAAACTACCTATTCCGGCCGCAGGCTAGCCAGCGAGACAGAAAAAAGCCAGATGGAAATAAAGCGAACAGTTTCCTTTGAGTCTGCGAGCAATATGTAAATAAAGGCCCCGGTATCCGTGTAAAAGTTTTAGTGTCACTTCCTCCTCCGCAGGTTTACTGCTCCCTGGAGGGAAACCCGCCTTTCTTCTCTGTTCTCCGCCTTCTATTCTCGCCGCTATCCGGCTGACTTCTCTTTTGCACAAGAAACTGCGGGATCATCCCACGGGCAACCACTTGACCATCTATCCCTCCGTATCGTCCTTTCCAGCTCTCCTTTTCCCGCTACCGTCCTCCGCTTCTGCTTCTCCGCCGCTCCGCCGTCCTCTTCTTCGTCTGGCGATTAATGTACGCAAGTTCCACGCTTCTACATATTTATTAGCTATCTCCCGGCAAATCGACGAGCAACGCCGCGGAGATTAATGGCAAGTATAATTATGATTCATTTGTTTTGGCTAAATGCTCGCCGGTCGCGGACGTTCAATGTTTGGACTGCCTGTCGAAATAATGGACACCAGATTTATTCCTTTCGTAATTCTTCCGGAGTATCAGAGATACTACTATGTCTACTTCATGTGAGAAATACCTGAAGAAATGAAATCTTATTGTTTTAAAGCAGGAGAAATTTGTAGACTGAAACTGAAATGTGGAATATTGGATATTAAAATAATATCAAGTTAATGTAAAAATAATCACGTCTTATTAAAATTATTTAAGAACGATTTATTCCTTTCGTAATTCTTCCGGAGTATCAGAGATACTACTATATCTACTTCATGTGAGAAATACCTGAAGAAATGAAATCTTATTGTTTTAAAGCAGGAGAAATTTTTAGACTGAAACTGGAATGTGGAATATTGGATATTAAAATAATATCAAGTTAATGTAAAAATAATCACGTCTTATTAAAATTATTTAAGAACGAATCAACATTGGCTTCTATGTACTACAAGACGCCTTTTATTTTGCATAAAAATCCGTAATCTAGTTATGTGTTACATAGGAACAAGAGAAGGAATTTAAAGACTGAAACAGGAATGTAGAATATTAAAATTCGTCACATCCCTGGCAACGACGTGGAAATCAATTTTCCCACCGTAGAATTTTTGATGAATATTTCTACTGTACACTTTATTCTGCCACGCATTTTAATCGCACATTTTAATCGAATCCGTGATTTAATTTCAATTAGCGACTTATTTCGAATCGAAATAATCTTTTCAAAATATCCGGTGTTTTGTGCACAATGGTGGAAAAGTTTCTCAACGAGACCGATAGACGGCGCACACTCGCATTCGAAGCGGAAACGCAAAATGGTCCTGCTACCAGTGGCTTGTTTACCGCTCTTTATGAGTTTTAATTGAACTTCCCGAGACCGGCTCGGCGAGGACGAGAATAATCAATCGAGAGTTTTTTTTTCTGAAGTTCGCCGCGTGTTGTCCACAAGTATGCATTACAAGGGACATTGAACGAGTCTCTCGTCCCTGTAGTCCACCCTTTGGTCCTCCTCGTCTTGAGTGGTCTCACGATGCGCCGCCACTTGTCATCGAAAATGCTCGAATACTTTCCAAAAATAAAAAAAGGAGTCGCTCGACATTTTTCAACCATATCATGAGTCCTCGAGAAATTCGTACACTGCAGTCTAGACTGCGGATCCCGTGGCACTTCAATGCCCGCGTTGTTGTCGCCGACAGTGAGATCCACAACAGAAGAAACAACATTCTCGATTTTCGAACGAGTTTTCGCTTATTTCATGTCGTATGTCTTGCTGAAATTTGTACGGTTTGTGTTTTCGAACTTTTAAAAGAGTGAAGTTCTTGGACAGGACAATGCTGTCAAATTTAATCAGCAAAATTAGATTGTATCACTTATTTTGTTTTACAAATGACAAAAATCACAATTCTAATATTAAACCTACCGAGCACTGAATGTAACTAGTGTGTGTTGCTTTGTAATTATCACACTACTGTATTGAAATGTTCCGCCATTTGGATTATATTGTCTATATCCTAGCGTTTATTGAAAAATGGTTGTGGTAGTACCATTGTCAAAATATTCATAATTAACCAAAATTAATAGCATTTTATTTCACGTTATTTTGACGAGTCTATCATTATGCAGAAGGTTTATACAAATCCATAAAACAGTATTTGTGCATAGAAATTAATGTAACCATTGCCGCACAAAATGTGTCACTAATCAGATTATAGTTACAATAAAAAACCAGATGAGCCATTATTGCGCCGTGGAATAGTTCATCACACATTGCTCATTAATTTCGTTATCGCCGACGGGGCTGGGACTCCAGTTTGCCAAAGTAATTGGATGGAGCGAATTTTCTGAGCAGTCGAGCGACGACGGCGCGGTCGCCGATGTCCCCGATTAATGTACGCTTTAATCGAGTTATCGAAGAAACGTTCATTCCCATGATTGTTCTGTTTCAGATACTGAGGGACATTCGGCAGGGGCTAATGCAACTTGGACGGGACGGGCGAGGTCAGCTCCCTGGAGGTGAGTACATCAAGGAGCAACCTCTAGCTAGTTGTCGCCTCGTCGCTCTAGAACCTACGGCGTCTCCACGAACTCGCTGTGTCATGTCCTTGGTCCTATTTCTGTGTGTGTGTGCGCACGGGTCCTGTCACAATACATAGGCGTGACCACCTTCGGCAAAACCTGCACGCGCGCCAGCCGACGCGAGAATCGAAATCACGGAATGGTTGACACCTCGCGCATTTCCGAGGTCTCAGCACATCCTCGACAGACTAACTTCAAGTACACAGTCGATGAAAAGCGCTGTTTGGTCTATCGATTCGGTAGCCGCGTTCCGTTGACGTGGAATTTCACTGCTGTGTCACCTATATTTCGCTTGAATTGTTTACTCAGTCTTGAAAATTCATTTCGGCGCTGACAGATCACCGTATCGATTACTCCAGGAATTTCGCCCGATATTTGTTTTACTATTTAATTTCTTTTGTCGCAAAATTGGTTATCAATGTGCTAACGCTTCAAGCTGAAACGTTACAATAAACGGTTCAAGTGATTTGCGAAATTCGCGAATCTCGTATAAAAGTCGCCCAATTTAATTGAAAGTAAGAAATACTTCGTTTGCACTGGAATAAAATTAAAATTTGCAAATTAATTTGTCTCGGTCTTGTTGCATTTTGCGAATCCAAATTAAATTCGATACATCGAATACGTCAGCGCAGAATTAATTCAATCGTCATTTCTGGGAATCGTAATGATCAACTCGTTACTTTGTTACCATCGTCGACTTGTAAACCATCGTGAAAGAAGACACTGTGAGCAGATTGTTAAATTGGTTTATCATCGCGCAGATCTGCCGTCCATGCCACGCTGTAATATATGCACCATGTGCAATTGGTAGTTTCAAGTTTCATTTCGCGCACACCCATCTGTTCTATCTTGAGACACAATAGACACTTCGGCAACTTGAAACCACAAACGATAAGACTGCTCGATCGACAGAATTCTCTTTTAATTTATACATGTTAAAAGCGGCGCTGTTCAATGTTGTATTTTGGACGACTGATTAAACTGTAGAAACTTGATTATCATTAGATTTAGAATATCAGTGTGGTAGATCTTCGACCGAATGCTTAAACTTCCTGAAATTAGGTAGAACAAGATACGAGTTACTGGATCTAGAATCTCGTGTGCATGCTTGAAATAGTTAACATATCTCAACAAATAGGGGAAACTTCAAATTGTGTTTGCCAGACTCTACGCAATCCTTTGACGAACCCAGTCAACATACTCTGTAGAAACGTATTTGATTCCAGAGTTAACCGCTTAACGCTGAGAGCAAAAATCATCTGAAAAATACGAAAAGAGGAGTCTCGTAAAAGACTGGCTGCGGAAGATAAATTGAAGACTGTACCAAATCTTCTTACTACTTTATCTTTATAAATAGACTGCAACTCTTTATAGTAATATGTGAAATAGATTAGAATATTATGTGTACTAGAAGAAAAATTTGTTGCTAGAAAGAGTGTTCTTTCACTTTGCATTCTTCTAATTGTTCTACCGTTTCGACTTTCGTTTACTCGATTCTATCATAAATGCTGCTACATATTTTTACTGAATAATAATTTTCCATATAATTGTATTTATAGTGTTACAATAAAGAGTGGTTGTGTCGGATATTACAGTAGTACTAGCAAACACGCGAACGTCCTACTGTTTTCAGTTTTAATTCTTTCATAAATGCACGAATGTTGCAGTCTAATTATAAATACTGTTTTTATCGTTGAACGATAATTTTGCGAATTGTAGCGTTTATAAAGTCTCGCGATAAAGCGTGGTACATTTAAGAGATATTTCGGTAGTATCAGCAAACACGTAAGGGTCGATATGTTTCTGACAGCGGCGTGCACGGCGCGTCATAAGAGAAAACGAATAGTGTCAAGAATAATCTTCCTGGCGCCCTTTGAATTTCGTATTGCCGATTTATCACTGACTCGTCGGCTTTATTTGCCGCTATCGCGTTGCCGGGGAAGGCAGTAACCGCGGCTACGAAGCCTCTGCTATACATATACCGGCTAATCTCGTTATCGTCAACAGCCGTCGACTGCTTTCTCCACACGCCCTTCCCCCTTCCGATCTCCTCGTGCCTTCTTTTTTCGCGCCCACACGCACGTGCGTGATCCTCAGACAGTTAATTTCGCTCACTTGTCAGTCTTTCTCACCAGCCGCGGTGACTCGGGGTCTTCTCCCGTCTCAAATTACTTCGCATTAGCAGCAGCGCCCGGCGTCTTAAGGGGTCACGACTAGTTAACAGTCTGAAAGAGAGACGCGATCTTTAAGAATTTTTCCTCGGAAAATTAATGGACACATTTTTTCCGCGAGTGCTCCATTTCAAAGTGCGCGCATTACACAGTTTCGCTCGAATTTTTCCTGCTGCGAAATCGTGAGAAATGCCTGAATGGCAGCCCCATTTGCCTCATCGTTTTAAACGAAGCATTTATGAAGGCTCTGTTACGATATTTATATCTTTTCTCATTGTTAAAATTAAATTTCGGATCTTTAGGCAAAATGGGAAGCATCTTAATCCATTTAAACACAAAATCAGCAGTCTAATAATAACTTCTTAAAAGGAACAGAAAATTTGTATTTCTGTTATGTGAGTATGTTCGCATGAGTACTTAAATAGAGATGACAAGACAATAGAATTTTATTCCTATTTGAAAAGGCAGAATCTCCATCAGAATAGTTAATATATATTTATATATAGAAAATTCTTAATTCGTAAAAAAACGAAATGTTTGTCTCGTTAACTCTTCCTGAAAGTTTCTACGAGTCCAACTTTCCTCGAACAAAAATTGTTTCCATGTTTAGCAATTAGGCATGCCATTAATTCAACGCACGGTAAAACAGTGGTTGAAACGTGAACGCGGAGTGTTTTACAGAATTAATTTGAACAGCTGCCAAACCACTGATCGAAGTCGTTCTTCCATTTCCAGATGACACGTACATGTACGACGAAGACGCACGGTGCGGGGGCGGATTAGGTCCTGGTCCTGGAGGTCAGCACTGGTACGACGAGCCCCCGTATGAGTCAGACCCTGAAGATTTCCTCATGGGAGCAAGCGGCGGAGGTGTTCCAACTGCGACTATTCAGAACGGAAGGTGAAATCATGTTACTTTCTGTCACGCTTGTCTCCACACGCATACAGACATAATCCAACAGTCTTGTTATTTAACCACAAATATTTCACTCTTGCGAAATATCCCTCGGACCTCTTCGGTGTATTTTCCTACGCGAAACACGGTTCAGATCCTTCGCAAAAGGTGAAACGTTTGGAACAAATACAGAGAAAAGTGGACATTGAAGTAGAAGTTTAATTCCATTTGTTTTCTTTTCGGGAAGAACATTCTAAAGAAAAATTTAAGAAGAAAATTTATTCGTACCCTTTTAATATGGAATTTTTAATTCTCGGTATTGATAACAGTCTTTCCCCCATTTCGTTAGAAGTATATTCATAGTTGAATTGTGATACTCGTTAATGAAATGTTTCAAATAAACGATTGGACTGGTTTTCAGCTCCGACGTTCTACGACAATAACGAACATAGTTGTTAATAATCGATGTTATCGCATAAGTAGAAGAATATGTCGCTGAAGGCTGTGAATAAATTCTAGAGTGTGCTTCACGCTGAATTTGAGGCCAGAGAACAGAAGCGAGGGGGTGATATCGCTTCGGACAGCTGGAGACATCAGTTTACCTCGAGATCGTTCTAGGAAAGGAGCAAGTTCGACGATGCGAGGACTTATTGTACCGCAAGGTCACAATAATCCACCCACTATCATACCACTTACGCACTCGAGAGCCTCTCGAGAAAGCGGAGATTACGCGAGTAGCGACGTTCAGGTAAGTTTGCACACGAAACCAGTTTCTAGAAGACACTGTACGCATATATTTATCGAAGGGGAAAACCATGGTGCGAAGTCCCCCGCCTGGTCTCGATTATTTTCAGTACTGCGATTTCACGCACAACCGTAGATGTCGCGTCTAGATACGTGATCGACTGTAAAAATTACCAGATGCGTACTTAACGAGAATATCGTCGAACCACGGCCTCGTATCGCCGAGTGAACCGGAATTATTCGTTCGAATCGATGTTTGTTCGTAAAATATTTCGTCGTTCGTGTTGCGAAATGTTTTTTTTGCAAGTGAACAATTATCGCCGCCAGTGTAGTAAAACTGACTCGGTTTTCAAACTCGTTCCATTACCTTTGAATAATAAAATGTGCAAATGGAGTTGTTACGTATTTCTCTTCGCTGCTTACTAATTCAGGTTCGCTCTGCAAGAATGAAGGATTCTTTCGAAACTGTACATACGAAACACTATATTGGAAAATCTTACATAGGATAATCTACAGCAAGAAGAAGACGTGATATTACATGAAGAAACAAATTGGAAATTTAGAAATAACATCGTTTCATATAAAATTTTGTTTTTGAGACGATATGATTTCAACATTCTACTCCATTTCTATTTGTGTTAATATCTACAAACAACGTCATTAATATATTATTTTTCTTTAATTAATATCGCGCAATTGTGTCTAACACAAGTAGAAATGGTATGCAATGAGTCAGACATAGTCAATAGTAACAGTCAGTCCATTAAAAAGTCTAAAATATGCGCATATTTAAAAATAACGTGGAAATATGACTTCACAACGAAATATAGATCCAGTTGGATCAAAAATTAATCGAACAATTGATATATATATATATTTTTTTTTATTAAAATCTTTCGCATTCAATGGAAAAAGTAGGAAACAAACAGAAGTTTACTTTCTTTGCTAATTTGAGACTTAAGTTAGCGATTCTTGGAAACGGAATTTCATATGAACGTGTTTCAATCGGCCCATTTTCGATTGCCTTTTCTTCCACGGGGCGTTCATGATCGCTAACTGGATCCCATTGTCTCCGATTGCGACAAATACGGTGTTCATTTTTTGTCTCTGTTCGGCCGGATCGGTGTTTACCCTCCCCGTCGCGAGAAAGTGTCAAAATGACGCCCCCACGTAGTCGTGGTTACACGTCAAGGCGTGATTGATTTCATTTTGGTGGTGTAAAGTGTGAGCTCGAGACTGTCGACTGTGTCGGTGAACACGAGTAGGAGTTACTAACTTTCGGTGGCGGGTGATCTACACCCCTGACCATCACCCTCGCAACAGTCGTTACGACCACCACGAACAGTATCATAACTATCGACACACCGACATCGCGAACAAGCCAACATTTGACCCAATCACCGCTTCGCTACCAATTACAGTCGATGTAACATTCGCGCACTCGCAGATACTGCTGATATTACATTCCTATTGTTGGAACGAGCGGTAAGTTGATAAACGTACTTCACCGACTAGGCGAAGCAAGTCGACTAACAGTCTCACCGGGATTGCTTCCATTGTTGTTAAGGACGAGACGAGATGCGTAAGGAAAGAAACTTCTTCGATTGTTGCGATAGAAAAGATTTTATTTCTACGCTTATATTTTCCTTCTATTTTGAGCTCAGTGTAAGTTTTTTTTAAGAAGAATTAAACCAAGAATATTTTGGTTGGTGTGAAGTATTAAATTCTGAAGATCACTTGAAGTCG
Organism: Augochlora pura; assembly: GCF_028453695.1. Taxonomy (NCBI): domain Eukaryota; kingdom Metazoa; phylum Arthropoda; class Insecta; order Hymenoptera; family Halictidae; genus Augochlora; species Augochlora pura. The sequence goes on from NC_135775.1 coordinate 8,775,997, forward strand.
TAATAATCAAATTCGATTTTTCGGTAACGTTACACTACTTTCTCATTTAAATAAACGACGATAATCTGAAAATATTAGAAAATGTTAGATTCAAAAGCAAGATCTCTTTTACTGCAATAATTGACATACTGAAGTAAAAGTTGCTTTCTTACACGTTTTCTCTTGTCGTTGAAAACAACGGAGACAATTTAGGTGGATGCGTTAGTGTATAGTGTAACTGTACGCCAAAAAATATTTATGTCAGTATTAAAATTTCAAAGCAATTGGCAAAAATGATCAATTTGAAACACGAAAGATCGTTGTATTTCATCTTCTTTATTATTTAATTATTCTAGGTAACCTTTCTCTTTTTGTTTGCCACTGGCAATCACATATTAACGACGAAATCCATTCGAATCATCAGACTAAATATAGCGTGTCCGCGGACACAGTGAAATAAACAATTAAAATGCATCGAAATAGTGAAAGTACGATTACAATTCGTTTTCCTCGGCACGGTTGAGGGAAAAATTAGGCAAACGACACGGAATCTAAAAGGCAAAGTTAATTTTCGCTTATTATATTCAAGATTTAAGCTTAATATGAATGCAAGGGGGTTTAACAAACCACTTCTGCTTAACTATTCCAAGCAATTCGCTATCTTCTAACGTCGAAACGCGATTATATTCCTCGGAACACCTTCCTATTTACCTAATGGAACAGAACCGGGGCTGCATACTAATCTATTTAGTTTCTAGTAGCGCGTATGCAACACCGTTCCAGAAATTTGCGTACAGGTGTATACGTTTCGGCGATTACAATTTTACCTGGATGAGCCGACACATTGAACTTAGGAACATCAACATCTTCGATCCTGGACAAACGAAACTTCCCCGGTTAGACGTGCATCATCCTATATAGGCGTGGCGATCATGAATATTAATTCTTTACTACGGTTTAGTTGTTGTTCGTTGTTCAAATTACCGCCTTATATAATTGTTCAGCAAACCTCCTCGTGCGAAGTAATTTAACCGTTTCATTAATTTTAATTACTTCCGGAGAAACAGGACAATCGAGGATTAATTTGAATATGTTAATTGCTTTCCCTTTATATTTACAATCCTGGATAAAATATTGGGTAACAACAATAAGGTGGAAATACTAAACTACTGTGAATTGAAATGAAATAATTTTCACCATGATTTGCAGATTACGTTGGCAAATACAGCGACGATTTCCAAGAGATTATTTAGGGTTCAGTATCATCTGAAACGTACACCGAATGACGGGGTTTAGGTGCATTAATATTACAGATCGTAATTTACGGCAACCGATATAAGATCGAACAATGAAATATTTATTCAGAATAATTCTCGTGGTAACATCTATTGATATTTACTGCAAACATTTGCTCTACATTATTAATTATATGATGTACAAATCCGGAGTGCATACTTCTCGTCGCATTTGAAGCTAAATATTCATGGGCCGCGTAGTGCTCCAATAATACATGATGTATGATCGCTAATCTCATAGAAAGTGCATCTGGAACATCGACGATTTAATAACCGAATAATTTCCAGAGGCTCGTCTGTTTCCGCGGACTACTTTATTACCGCTTTCTCTATAAACGGAACGACGAAGCAGTCGATAAAGTTGCAAATCGTGTGCGACGCGAATCGCGCCGATTTTATTCCGGAATTTCGATCGCATCGCGTCGACCGACGAACGAATCGCGAATTTCGCGATCTCGACGACGCGTTTCATCGCGATTGCTCTAAGTGTTCACCAAACGAGACACGGTAGAAAATTAAGCGTGGTCCGACGGGCGCGCGTAACTTTTTTCATACGCGACGACGAGTTGACTGGCCGAGCTTCATGAACTTTAGAGCGAATGGCTGAGAATGCAATTTTCAAGGAACTTAATTCAAACTTTTGGAACGTCTAATACACTGCTCTCAATCTCCGCTACAACCTAGGGTATCTTATTGCAAGCGCTTGCGTTATTAACAATAAAACAAGAGTTTGTACATAAAAACATAATCCCGGTTTCACGGGGGAATGCTCTACCTGAAACTTCTCCGAGGCATGTTTAGATAGAAATTTCGTCAATCTTATTGTTTCCTCTTACTACTCTGGCGTGATTGGGATCCTTTACACACCGTGCGTGTCCACACGGTTTCTTCTCGCCAGTCACAATCTTCACACATTACGTACAAGTATGATAATCCTACGAACACTCCGAGAACGTTAATAACAGTGATGTTTCAACAGGAAAATCTCTGCTTCGTCGGACGACTTGCAGACGCAACTTTATCGCGAAAATAATTTGTGGAAGATGTAGACAGTTTCTTTGAAGATCTGTCTGTAAAATATGAAATTTCAAATGAACGCAGAATTAGTTGTCAAAGATTGCACAGCTCGACAGTGTTACATTTAGTCCGCAGATCTTTATGCAACTTATAAATATCTTTCTTCGTTTAACTATTGCAATGAATTGAGAACAATACGTGCACATTCATCAATTCATATAACCACTCTATTGCCATAAGTACATCAAATCTTCACTCTACTATCTTTCTTTGAATTTTTACTACAATTTCAATAACGATTGCACGAATCGTCTTTCCGCATTTAATAATTAATATTAATTGAAAACAATATATGAACTTTCATAAATTCACATGACCCTTTTACCATTTAAAGCAACAGAACTCCTATTATAAGTGCACAGAATTAGCGGTCTATTATATCATTAAATTTGACTATAATTTACGCGATCGAATATTTAAGCTAATGAATAACTCTGCCGAAGTGATCTGCAAGTCCTTCGCCGGCCGGTTGAGATCACTCGAATTAATCAGGTGTAGGAAGAACATGACAGAATCGCTTAAATGTACCCCCTTAACTTTCTGATCCTTGTGAACTCACAGCATGCACATATTCTGGGCTGATCCTTGTACGTGCACGTATGGTATAACTATTTTTATATATCCAGATACACGCACACATATACATGAACTACAGTCTCCGATCCTACTGATTCCGGCGTTGGTACAGTCAACGCTTAAATCGATGATGCCCCATAGGTTCGATTGCCGATCTAGCTAACCCACCCATGTAAACGATCGATCACCTGCGACAGCACCCCTACTAAAACTCGAACTAAAGCCCGCTTCTCCTTTACAATTGCGTGATTAGAACAGTCTCTGTGAGTATCAACGTTTTAGAGCCGGAGTAGCGGCGAAGAAGGACTGTCTCCGAGCCAGAGCAGCGACTACGAGGATCAAGAAGAACTTGAGAATCAGCACTCCGCCACCGTACACACAGTACGTGACATATACAACTCCTCCTTTCACAAAATGTCTCCTTCTCTCTCTTTCATTGTTTCATTCTTTCATTCTTTCACTCTTTCACTCTTTCAGTCTTTCATTCTTTCTTTCTTTCTATCTTTCTCTCTCTTTCTTCCTTTCTTTCTCTCTCTCTCTCTCTCTCTCTCTCTCTCTCTCTCTCTTTCTTTCACACCGTCTCTCTTTCTCTCTTTCTATATTCAGTCCTTTCGTTGCACTGGTTTAAGTGTTGCATGATCGTGGGCTACGTAGAACACCATTCCCCTGGCTGTCTAGTAGAAACGACTAATTGTGAGTAGCGCATACACACGGTGAAATGATGCACGGTGTTGGGCCGGTGGAAAAGTGATGTCTGTCTCGACGAATTCAACCATGTTCCACGATCTGTCCGTGGGTGACAGAGAATCTTGCAATAGATCGTGTTTCTGCTGACTTGCAGCGACGTTCTATTTCGAGGATATAATGAAATCTGTTTGTGTATAGTTGGGATCTTATTGGGCTACGATGAAATTAATTTTGAATTTAGGTTCATTGTGAAACCTATAGCCAAGTAAAATGCGAACATTGAAGAATATCAGGCGGAAAGTTGCCGATGATTTAGAAAACGATTTTGTGTGTGTTTAGAAGGATGAATTAGTACGTTCGCAGGATTTTCCGACAGTTGAATACGTAACGTTGTGTATTAATCCTCGGGTAATTTTCATATTCGTTTAATTTTAATTTTTATTCGCCCCTTTATTCGAATAATATTTATTCGTGAAGTAATAAGTAACGCATTAAAAAAAAAAGATAAAACGTTGGAAATAATCATACAGCTTGAATGAAATTCAATAAAAAAATTGTATCAATAAAGATTTTACAAAGTAAAAATTATTAATGTTGAAGATACCATAATCATCGCCTATTCTATTATCTTTCTTCCGAGTGTAAATAGTTGAAACGTACCTGTTTGTTCATCAAATGGAACGAAACAATTCATCCATGGCCCATACAAAATCTAAACGTTGCTTCATGAAAAATATAACCGTGTGTTAAACAGCGATTAAACTCACACAACGGTGCGAAATGTTCCGGTTCAGTTTTTAAGCTTGCAGCGACGTAGCTTTTTTTCGTGCGCAGTTGATCCCAAAGCACCTACGCAATTTGCGGATGGCATAAACGGACTTTAAAGCAAAAGGAGGTATCACAGAGAAGAATATATTGCCCCCATACAATTTCCGCTCTTTCGGAACGGTATGCGCGGTATAATGTATACGTATAGTTTGTAATAACTGCGTTGTTATTAAAATTTACTTCGTCGCGGTTATGATAGAAGGAAACGTGGTCGGAAGCTTTCCGCCAGCACACTGTACATTCTTTTCTATTTACGCGGTCATCGAATGTGAGCTTGCTGCGTTGATGAATGTCTGATAAAATTTACTTATTTTAGGGAACTATCGGAGATCGATACATTGTGTACGTATCCTAGATGAAATAATAAGGCCACTATGAAATATATAATTTTTATAGGATACCGATATTTTTGTACAGCGGATAGCTTATTTATGGACAAGAGCTCGCGTGATGTACATAAAATAACCGACCCGCAGAAAATATAGCTCACGAAGATATAGCTTATGAAAATTACAGATCATTTGCAAAATAAAATTATGGCCGCAACGCTTTCAAGGTAACAAAAGTGAGTCGAATGAATTGGAATTTTAACATAATTTCATTTCATAGGCAAAATCGTCGACATTACTTTTTCACGGGCCCGACCTAGAATTACACCAACAATTCGATAGACAAACGTAAGACGCTTTATTTGGTAATTTTTTAGTATTTCGCTTCATAATCGTTTGGTAAGTCACAGTCTCAATGTCAGTAGCGGCCATCTTCGCTTTCCCGTTCGACAAAAACCGTCCATCCGTTCTACAAATAATTCTGTTTAATCATTATTTTTTACGAACAGTCCATTCCTGTCGAGCATCGTGTCAGAATGGCGATTACCCCCGAGTTCGAGCGAACAATACCTGTGTTTTAAATCGAACGTACACAATCCTTGATCACGTACTATACATGTAATGTATAAACTAGCCATTCGGATCGTTACGAATTTTTGTTTTGCGTTGTGTCCCGCTGGATCCTAGTCGGAGCCAGATCGCGCCCTAGAAATCTACACAAGTTCGACGCAAAGGTAGCTAATTCCTGAACATTTCTACCTGTTATACAATCACAACACGTGCGTCTACTCCACCGACAAGTCGACAACGACATCGTGCTGGCTCGAAACCGAGGCTCAACGGCCCTTGTGAATCTTTCACGATCGTGCCGTTTAAGATACCTATATACATACGTATATATACATATATATAATTGTTGCATGTTCTCGAAACTTTGCAGAACAACAGAAGTGTCCTGTTGATCCCACACCTTTTGTATAAAGACTTCACTGATCGATCTCTGCGTCGATCGAAGAGCTACGCGAAACGACCAACATCCAATTGCGACAGCAACTTTCGAAATGATCTCACTATTGTCGGTGCAACTTTGCCGAACATTATTATTACTGGCTTTTAAAAAATTCAAATAGATTCTTCGTAGATTAGTTAATAATTACGCGAAGATTGTATACACATTTTTTCCAAATTTCTAAAGTGGTCAGTCTAGGTTGACAATTTAGTTAAAAAAAAGGAACTTCTTCTTTTGTCGATGGACTCGCAACAGCCCGACTCCGTCACGAGAATAGCCGAATACTTGAATGTAAAACTCGACCAGATTCTAAAAGTTCAATACTAAAGCAAGTAGAATCTCGAGTCGAGATGCCCGGTGGTTGCACCCGAGTGTCCAACTTGTACAAGACTCTGTTTCACTTCAAAGGGGCTACTCGAGGAACAAGTACAACCTCAAAGAAATATCCCTGAAGTGTATTCTAGAAGAACGTCGGGAAAAGGAAAGAAATCGCGAGAGATCTTCTAGCGGGAATCCCAAACCACCCCCCACTCGAGGTTCCAGGACGAACTCTAGAACCCGCAATTGCATCTTAGAGCGCGTTGTCTTTCGCGTAGCTGTTCGATCGAGCGAAGCGGCAACTGTCATGAATTTCCTCTTTTCGTTCGCCCCGGTGTCGTTCACCGAACGAGAGGGAAGGGTCTGCCGCGGTTTCTTGGTGTGCTCCAATCGGTTGTTGAAATTTTCAGTCCGAGGCTAGCGTGCTGCTCGAAGGCGATGCACGGGCAAGAATCGCTGGACCAGCGAGAAACTTGCGGCACGACGTGCAGCGCAAGATTTCGAGGCTCCGGCAGGATCGAGCTTCATCCGAGGCATTTCCCTGCAGCGCCAGCAGTGTCGAGAGCCTGCCGAGTGGAAGCGGATCGAGCACGCAAGCTCTTGTACGTGCAGGGAGCAATCATAGTTCGATATCCTGCGAGGACAGGGATGCTATCAGCCCTACCGCCACGGGACCCGTGCTCTGCAGGGCCAGAGCGCTCGTCGATTACACGCCAAGCCCTTACGACAAGGACGCCCTGAAATTCAAGGTCGGTTATACCCGTCAGCTATTAGCCAACGCAATGGAAAGTCTTATCATTCGGAACCTGATTTTTTCCATAAAACGATCAAATTAGGTTCTTTTAAGTTGAAGTTGAGTTTTCTGCTATGAATCAGATTCCATGTTATAAGACTATCTATATTATCACTTGGAACTAGGATTTCAACTAGAAATATAATTCCATGTCTAAGATCATAATCGACTCAGAAGGGTTTTACTTGCTCGTTAACCCCTTGCACTATAATAACGAAGACAGACTCGTAGCGAGCTCTACTAAATATGAATATTATTAATTTCTTCTACATCGAAGTAAATATAAATTCTTCTGTTATCAAAGTATAGAAACGATGGTAAATAAAGAGAATACAGGAAACAAAAATTGTCTGATCCTATTAGTAAAATTATTAACTACGAATAAGTGCTAATTATCACAGCATGAAAGGAGCGATAGTGCAAAGGGTTAATAAAGAATAATAATAATTTCGAACTAGATTTTAAGCTCGAAACCTAGGTTCACAACATAGGATAATGTATCTTGTAATTGGAAACTGTATTTCAACTATATATCCGGTTCCATGACATAAGATAGTTTATTTTATAACTTGGAACTATATTTTACCGAGAAATCTGGTTCAATGCTACAAGATAATGTCTGTTTCAAACAATCTAGTGTAATAGTCTCAATTTTCGTGACCCAAAATTAAAAACGTGTAGAAAAAGAAACGATTTATACATAAATTGACACCTCTCCCTAAATCTAATATATTGATACGTAAACATAATAAAAAGATATAAATAATTTTTTATATTCTCTTCTTTTTCTACACGTCTTTAACCATGGAGCATAATTGGGAGAGACACAATAAGTAGAACATCAAGTCATTACAACTTGACTTCAACTTCAATTTTTCGAAAACAAAGACTGATATAAAAGAAACAATCACAAAATTTGTATTTGTATCTGAAACAAAAAAGACATTACATTATGAGATTTTTCCACCTAGAATTTCTAATCTTTGCGCAGTGCCTTGATTGAAAGTATTCTAATAAACAAATCATGCCGTTCTCATTCTGTTGAAGAATAAAAAAAGCCAGACATTTGTCTACAATATTGAATTGCAATCGAGTACACTTCTAAAATTTTATTAGTCGAATATCATCCGACTCCTTTATAATAATCGCGAAATGTGACCCACTTTTAGCGCGGTTCGATGGACGCTCTTAATATCGCTTATTTTTGCGGCGTCGTTGCTGCGGTCGAATTTTTTTTTGCCGAGCGATATATGCGCGGTATAAATTTAATAAACTTAATGGAATTGAACAATCGCGGAGACGTGTCTATCGGAAATGTCGAACCGCGTGGCGTCGAAGACGACAATTTAGTAGAGTACAGAATACGGAAAAGTGTCTTTCGTTTCCGAACTTCGATTAAATTGATAAAAATCGTTTCCTTCCACCGAATGTTGCCAATCAGTTCTCCTTGTTCCGACGAGTACAACATTAACGATTCAATTGCAACGCGTCCTTTCGATATTTCGATAATCCCGGGAGCAAACGAATGAGATCGGCCGGATCGAAAAGAGGTTCCCGAAGATTCGCGATCCGAATCTGTTGTTGTTGGTTTCCTATTCTTCGGCGCATTGTTCCACGGAGCACCGCGCCGCGTGTCGTGCCGGTGCGTTGCGCGTCACGTACAATTTGCGAAATTGCATGACGGAAGTGTCGTTAAGGACGTTCCGCGCGGAACGTAAGTATCGGTGGGAATCGCGAGCGTGGTTTTTGTTGCAGAAGGGAGACATTATCGACGTGGTACAAATGAACAAGAGCGGCCTGTGGAAGGGTATCTTGCACAACAGGATAGGCCACTTCAAGTTCATAAACGTTGAGATACTGAACGACAGGGTTCCAAGGCGTGGAGAACCCGAAGGCCGGGGGAAGTGGGGCCTGAGGTACAGACAGAAGCCCGGTTCCGTTCAAGAGCTCTTGCAGAGAATGAATCTTCAGGTAGAGAGCAATATCTTGCTGCGACTCGAACAAACTGATTTCCATTTGCATTGCTTCGAATGCAAAGCAGGGAGTCTGCTTTTATGCGATGTTTTCTTTTTTTCTTTTTTTTTTTTTACCTTCGTCTTTCTCCTTCCTTCTTCTCGCTCCTTTTTCCTCTGCTCTTTTTTTCGTTCCGCTGGTCCCCTTTTCTTTTCATGCGTACACCTCCATCCCGCGCACATATCTTTTATATCGCGTATAAATCACAGTTACATCATAAATCGTGGCGAGTTCCTTTCTCGTCAACTCTTTCCCGCCCGCGCCTTTTTGTTTAGCGGTGTCTGAATCGATCCCATTGATACTCGAACCCGGCGTCGCGGGAACTTAGTACGGCGACGCTCCTTTTTAAACCGATCCGGAAGCTGCGATTCGCTTTTAACTCTCGCGGGAGCACGCGATCGTATCGTTTCGCCGGTGGGCGTCAACGAAAGCTATGGTCCTCGCCTGACTTTAAATATAGGCGCGAATTATTTCTGTTTCGTCAATGTTGATCCGCGGCGTTAATTCGAGAAACGAATGTTAATATTTTCGCGTCTGTTCAATTCATTCGTTTAGAGAGGCTAGATTTACCGAACAATGTGCTTAGTTTGATTTTTCGCTGACGTCAAACGGTGTATAGAGCTGGATTGAAAATACGATCCTTCTCTGTGGTTCAGTGAGAGTCAATGGAAGCACAAAGGAGGCATTTTTATGAATAGAATCACATCAATTTTTATATTTTCGTATAAATCTCGCTTTGTCTCGTGTAAAATATAGCAGTGTTCAGAACGCAGAATAACAAGGGCAAAAGGTATTATGCGGCACGTTATGCGGTCTCGTTTAACGAGTGCTGTAGGAAGTGGTTAAAGTCGCTGTTAATTTATTACGACAGATACACCGTCTTTTCCATGTGTTTTGCTTCATTAATTAAATAAAGCGTATTCGTCGCTCGTTGCGCTACGAATAAATATAATAACTAGCGCGTTTACAGCCGCAGTTGTTTTCCAAACTCTGCAAATCCTTTTACTATATCGTGAAAAATTGATACGACCATAGTTCATCATCGAAACGTCACAGCAGCTGCGTATAAAATTGAAGCGCGCTGAATATTTTGTCACGATCCGCGGTTCGCGTACTACTCCGTTATATAAAAGATTGGCAAAATAAAATTGAGTCTTCGAAAACCGAAGATGAAAGGGAATAAAAAATTTATGGCGCCGCCGCATACATTTAGCAATATCGGAGGTGGTGCGCCGACCGCAATTGCGACGTAAACTTCAATAATGCGTCTTCGCAGGAACACATTCCCGTATTTGTCTTGAACGGGTACGAGGATCTGGAACTCTTCCGTGAGATAGAGCCCGCGGATCTCGATTATCTACGCATCCACCAGCCGGAGCATCGCGCGAAGATACTCACCGCCGTGCAACTGCTGCACGATCTTCAATGTAAGCGTTTCAATTGTTTCTCCTACCATAATCAATAAAACGTCACGATCGCCGCGGTGGGATTTTTTAAATTTCAATTCTCTCGAGAACGAAGCTGGGGACAAATGTATTAGATTCCGTGTGGTTCGCGCGATCCTTCAACTCTCAATTCACAGTATTTAACCGATAATTAGACTGATAGTCAAATATAAAATTGAAAAGTCACTAGAAGAATCTGAGATTGTAATATTATATTCAAGTTATTATTATTATTATTATTATTATTAAAAGAGAAAACACATTTTCATCTAATTTACGTGTGTTACAATTTACATAAACAATCTTTATTAGGTGTAAAGTTTTGCAGTGTGTCAATATATACATCGTTTACATAGTTTGTCCAGAAACTGACTGCGATCCTTTATAGCTTGACTATGGCTTTAATATTTTCAAGACTGTAGATCCTTAAAAAAAGATTACATTCTAGAAGTTTTTCTTGCTTAGTCAACATTCGAGCAATGTTGTTTTGTAACAAGATTTTCGTTATAATTTGCATTAGCGTTGTCTACAATAATTAGTATGCAACACAATTAAAAAGACATTGGACGTAGAAGCTTCAGTCAAATTCGTAATTTTCTTATGAAATCTCCAGACCCGGATAAATTCGCCCCGCGGTGATCGTGACACCGAAGTTCCTCCCGGGCTGTATACAAAGTCCAAGCTAAAATAAGCAAAGCTCCTTAGAAGTTCATAGTGTGGGCTACACGTCGGTGTGTTGTTCTGTTCGAACAGCCGGAAGCGAGGGCGATCTAGCGTCGAGCTCGGAGGGCGACGAGGTCAGTCGGCTGGTGTTAACCTCTGGCCAGACATCGGGTCACTGTTCACCGTTTAATCGTCGCCAGTTCCCGCGGGACTCCGGTTGCTATGACGCTCACAAGAACCCGACGAGCCGGCGAACCGTGAGCCCGGAATCGACGGGCGCCAAGCTGTCGAGGGAGAACAATCTGGACGTGACCACGACCACGAAGAATGTAGGCGGCTCGAGCACCGAGGGCGGCAGCGCGTCCGACGGTAAAGACGACTTCCACCCGAACATCCCTATCACCGGCACGGTGGCCGGCCAGAAGGACGGCCACTTCGACAAGTCGCCGTTGTTGCGCAGCGGCAACATTCGGTACATCGCGAAGAGAGGGAACTTCGGCGAGTCGGTGGTGATCGAAGACGACGGCGGCCAGAAGCTCGGCAACATGGTGAAATACGTGGTCGGGAGCAGCGACATTGGCCTTGAGGGGACCGGATCCGTCGCCGGGTTAGGACAACGGGGCTGCGTCAGCGAGAAGTCGAGCGATTCCGGTGTCAGCTCGTCCAGCATCAGCTCGGCACCGCCGCCGAGGGACAAGGCTCTGGCCAGCGTAGCCTCGGACTCGCCCACCAAGAACTTTGGCAACTTCACCAAGTCTTCGCCCACCTCCCAACCGACGAGCAGCAAAGGTCAAAACGGCGACGCTAATTACCCGTGATAAGCGACAGGGCTGCGAGACCAGAACCATGATTTATCTTGCTTCGATGCTGTAAGCTGGACGCGGGTAGCCTGGAACACCTGAAGCTTGCCAAACGTAGGGGAGAGTTTGTCTTTTTAATGAGACCTGTGGGAGGGCGTGGACGGAATAATACGGAATTTTTCTTCGAATAGTTGACACTGTGGACGATGCCTGTTGGTGATCATTATTTAGTAGATTTTTAGGTTACTTTTGTGGAAGTTCTAGTATTCTGAATGCTAATCCAAAGCTGCTGATGACGGACTACGACGCCATTTTTCTAGCGCATATCAAATGTTCTGAGCTAATAACGCTGGATTATTGAGAGCATTATAACTTCCACTTGTTGTTTTTGGTTAAAGTAATCGGTTATATGGGGAACTTTTCCTGTTAGCAAAGTCAGGAAAAGAAAGACAGCTTTTAAGGAGAAAGCTGATACTCAGGCATTTTGTAACATTCAGCTGCCAAACAATTTAAGAAATTTTTACGGTATATATACTTTCGAATAAGGTACTCGTTAGAAAAGATACTCCGTTAATATTCTCAGGAAAAAATTATTTTCCCGGATTGTTAGCCGGACGCGATCTTTTAACTTTTCTTCGGTGCAATATTTAAATATCTCATTTGATTTAGAGAAATTTTTATACGAAGAACGCGAGACTTGTACCAGAATATTCTGCGATGTTCCATGCTACCTGCATTCAACCTACATGTTTCCGACGAAAGGGTTGTTTCCGATACGCTCGGGGCAGCGTGCGACTTTGCAGGTTGTTTGCGTACAACGTCGATGGGATTGTTCTGCTGTGTGTCGTAAGTACTCTATATTTAGCAGGGTATAGTCTCTAAATCTGACGCGAGTCCGGCCGAAATTGCGGCGGGCTGACTCCGAACGAGAGATCCTTCTCGGGACGATGATCGAAATTTGAAGCGCGGAACTTGCACGACGATACCAAAGTACGGTTTCAAAGTTTCCAGTGGTCTTTGGAGAACACAGCAGGTGCGAGGTGCGATCCGGAAATAGTGACAATATCTACGATTTTTATTATGCAAATACAGATAATGGACGCAATATCCGAGTCCTGAATTTTTCATTTCACGTTGGAGACACTTTTAAACGTTAGATTTCTTTATCCAAAATGCAGTAGTGGACAAATTTACGCGAACACCTTTTAAAAGAGATTATTTTCTCTAAAACTGGATCAAATGATTTGAAGTTCTTGAGATGATAGAAAGGACGAAAAAGATCGCGTTCTTAACTTTTTAACTGGGTACTTAAACAAAATATGCTTTGTAGTGTGCTGCGAACGATTACAGATAGCAATAATCGCAGTTTTTCGCGATTTTCGACCAAAAACTGTAAGAAATCGAAGGGGTTTGTCAGCTTAGAATACATGTTTCGTTATACTCACATTTTCGTTACAGTCTCAAGTAGAAAAAGAGTTAAAGAAGCAGTTTCTTCTATTTAAAACTAACATTTCTGATCACCCAAAAAAGCAAGGCTTAAATTAATCAGATTATTTTTAAATAAGTGAACTCGCATTTGAAACTCCATAAAGTATATTAAATATTTTAGCTTCGCTTAAGAGATGAAATGTCGCTAAAAGATTTATGCTGAAAAGTGACAGGACATTTTTTAACTAAGAATGGTAACATTGTCTATTACACTAGCCCTTTTAATATCTGAAAAAGATTTAATTAATTTGGTCCAATCTTAAGAGAAACTAATTCAATTTTAGAAGGTATTCACACGTATCTGTCCGCGTCTGTACAATTTGAAATATCAAGGATCTACCTCGAAGGTGATTAAAAGTGTGCAAATTTGAATTGTCAAAGTGACGTGATTCCCCGAGAAACAAAGTGACGTGATTCACCGTGAAACAAAGTGTCGTTTGTTTCGGCGTCGCACCTCGCGCATAGTGACACGCGATACACGGAGAGATTTAGCAAAAATCGAATGGTGACGATCGAAGAATAGCGTTTGAAGCGATTGTGAAGCGAGTATGTGTGTAACGAAGCGGGGGGGGGGGGGGGCCGAACCCGCGCTCCTAGAGCCTCTCCTATCAGTTTTCTATACGAGATCCCGAGCACGGCCGCCCGCATCCGACGGATCCTGTAAATATCACGGAACAGGGGTTTCGTTTGCTTTAATTTCACCTCATATAATAGTGAATTGTATCTTTCAAATACATCGGGGGGATCGAAAGAAATAACGAGGTGCCTTGGTACCCTTTGTTGCCTTAACGATCCTTTCTCCTCGTTGCTCTATAATCAAAGGTATGCTGCTGCCGCCGACCGTTTTTTTTTAGCGAGACTTCCGACTTCGTTTCTCCCACCTCAATTTAAACATCGGGCCGGGGAAGGGGGGGGGGGGATGTACTTCATTATTCTCGTTCTGAATTTTTCAAACTCCCTCTAACAGGAGATACCTTTCGCAGGGGTTTGGAGTGGGGGGTGGTGATGGTGGTGGTGGTGGTGGACGGAGGTGGGTCAGGGGGTTAGGGGCGAGGCGTAAGAAGCAAAATTTAAGCAGTTTTAACGAGGAGAGCGAGCAAAGTTTCTCGACGTTCGCGCGCCCGTCGCCAGCGAGCGCCACGGAGAAAAATTCGGCGTGGCCGCTGCGCGGTTCACCGAAAAGAAACGGGACGAACGAGGTAGAATCGAAATCCGCACGTCACTGCCGATCGTTTCACGATCTCGTCTATCGTTTACGACGCTCGTCTAATTCATAACATTAAATAATAATCACGATAAGAATAATAAACGCTAACGTTAACAATAGTGAATAATCGTAAGGAATATTATGTGATATAGTAGCAATATATGCCCCTTCTAACGTATAGATAGATCAAAGGCCTGTAACGGAAAGACCTTCTTCGCAATTTACTGCATAAAGATAAGCCGTAGGTGAGACGTCGAGTGGAGAGAGAGAGACATGATTTCGCTGTTTCCGGTTTCTAGCGTGCGCCGACGTCCGTATGAAATATCGCGAGCCTAACGACAGGCGTCGTCGCGTTCGTCGGTGTAGGACGCGTAAAACGGTGGGACCGATTTTGTTCGATCGATGAAAGGACTGATTTTTCAATTAGCCAGCAGTTAGGTTAAATACAGCCAAGCTTTTTCTACCGCGATCGAAATGTTGTTCTTCATCCTTAGACTGTTAAGCACTTGCTACGTTCCCTCTCGATGTATACCGATTACGAAAATGCGTACGACGACCGATCCGAGCACTTTAGTGCGAAGATGTTCTTGCGGATAAGTGCGGCTAAATGCAGATGCTAGTTTCGTAAGTGCGTGTTCCATAGGTTCCAGGTATCCACGCAGGCTCCGGGTATCTTTTCGTTGCCAGTTCGATAGCGTCGTTGCTCTTCTTTGTTTTTGTTCTTCGTTAATGTTTCAGTAACGCGCGAAGCTTGCGCAGAGTTGGGTAAAATAGTGTATTCGAATTGGAATAAAATGACGCGACAGATCTTTATCGATTTCGCTGACGAACGCAGCTGTCGGCAATGGTTTCAATACTTTTCGGAGCATCATTTTATTCGGCTATGGATGTTTGCGCGATCGCAGACGTATTGGTAGAACGAAGATCGGACATATCATTTTTCTGATTGAACTTCAGAGAAGATAGAAGATGCTTATTCAAATATTCGCTTTTCAATAGTCTGCACGGTCGCTGTCTCAGAAACGCATGAAGTCCGCTGTCCAACAACCAGTCAGTCATTAGTACCAAAACAATGAAACAGGTTTTTGAATGTTTTTAAGAATATTCTAGCTTTTTTAAGACACTGATCCGCGTTTTCGCGTTAGAATTTGCTCAAGAATAAGATCCCGCAAATCAAAATGTTTCTTAATATTTTTCCGATTCAAGGAGCTAATCTTATGACTGATATAAAGAGTTTGTCGTCAGTGTAGAACAATTTTGATCAATCTGTTTTAAGCAGAAGCCACAATTTACATTTTCGTGCTCAAATTAGTCGAAGAATAAGATTCCACCGATCAGAATATTTCTTTGATCTCGTTCGCTGAGGAGAGCTAATATTACGACTGATACACGAGTTCGCCAGTAGAGTATGACATTTTTTAATCATTTTACACGTTTCGAAGACAAGCGCCCTCGCTGATATTTTGACTGACCAGATAATTCATCAACAGGATACGTAATTTTGAATCGTTTCGCGCAAAACCTCGGCTCACTTGTTCATCCACGAGTTCATTTAACGATAAGATTTTAGCGAGTCAGAATATTTCTCCCGTGCTCAAACAACTTTTTCTACGAACATCCTTTCTAATTCAGCTTTTGCTAAAGAAATTATATCTCTCGACTGAAGCTACAAACGATGCCGGTTCGAGTCTCCGAATTGTGTCCGAAGTGGGGAACACAACGAAAAGCGTCTACAAATGTCCTTAGAGCATATCAACCAACGAGCAATAGCAACAACGGTTTCCAATACCACCTACGTAAATAATATAAGAGATCATGCGCGTTTTTTCACAAATGTTCATCACTGTAAACTACCGCCAACACGCATTACTTTATCCAATTCTGTGGGAAGACCACAATCCATTCGAAGCTGATTTCTCTAGCTAGCAAACGTCTCATTATTATAGAAAGAGAGAGAGAGAGAGAAAGAAAGAGAGAGAGTGTGAGAAAGAGAGAGAGAGAGAGAGAGCTGCATAAAACTAGTGCACGATCGACAATCCCCATCGTCGATGCAACCCCAGTTCTTCGACACGATGGTAAAACCCATGTACATGTGTATATTCTACAATGCCGCGACGAACGTTGAAAGTTTAACAAAGTTTTTGTATGTACATAACGACGCGCATAGAAACCTAAAAAAACGATGTTTTATATTGAACCCCCGATCTTTGCCAAAACATTAGACTATACAGATCTTATAAATATACATATAACGATTATATATCGCACCGTTGGATCTTCTGTACATCTTTTGTATAGTGTATAATGGTAGACGGATTTATGGTTGCGCGAGCACACCGGAGATCGTGGAAAACGAGGACTCCTGCGAGCGAGAGAGAGAGAGAGGGAGAGAGAGAGAAATAAACGGAAGGGAACCACAGGAGAGTAGCATAAACATTGACGAGAGAGGATTGGCGCGATTATCAAAAGACAGTAACCAAGCACTCCGTGCAACGCGTTCGTTGTAAATAATAATAATGATACACGTAACCAATCCGAAAGAGAGCGACTCGTTCGTTGTCGAACAACGCCGGAGACTGACGAGCAAAGTGTTAGAGATTTTATAGAATTTAAGATGCATGTTCTAACTCCATTACCGCTAGACTGCGGATCCTCGCACAGACCTCTCATCGATTACATTACGAAAATCAAAACGACGGAACAATAACTGTTCCATTCGAAACCGGAACATCCTACCCCATTGTTGTTGGCACACGTGCTCCCCCGTGTTCTACAAATTCACCGCGCGATCGCTCGATGATCCGCAGTCTAATCATCACCGATTCGACGAACTTTCAGATGGTTTTTGTTCGCGCTCTTTCGTACAATGATTATACATAGGATGATCGAGACGGAGCACGCATTGTAAGTCGTTCGATTGTTTCTCGGATCCACGGCTCAACGCGATCCGATCGGTACAGGCTGCTTCCATGACTACGATCCTCTTACTAGGTCTTTCTTCGACAGCATCGCGCGACTTTTCATCATGATTTTTCGTGGCGCGTTTAGGTGATAAGGACAAGCTCCGTTTTTCTCTTGTAAACGAACGGCTGGTGCTCTGGTCGCGGTGGGCACCGACAAAACCCGACAATGACTCTACTTCGGAAGGAAAAGAAACAAAAAAAAAAAAAGAGGAAGAAACGGTTCGAGACAGTTCTAGCGAAATAAATTAGCGAAATGTTTATTATATCTATACACGAATTACGAATAAACGCTATAGCTTATCCGTTCCATCGAGAGTAACATTACGCGTAGAGAATGACGAATTAATTGCGCGCGCGAGCGTGCATGGTGTGAGAGAGCGTGTACAATGAACGGTGGGTGAGGGACGCGCGAGAAATGTTAATTGATAACGAGTTTATAAAGAGTACGTATAGACACGATAGTGATTTTATTAGCTGGGGAGAGTAAGTCGCATTCGATGTAAAAAATTAAAGGTAACAAATAAATAAATCAGATTCGTTCTAACGGTAGACACGATAAAGCTGTAATCGAGGTGACACCGCGGAAAGACCTTTTCGAAAACGAGCATCGCGAGTCAGCGTGTCTCTATGCGCGCGCGTGGTCTCCGGATGGTAAATCGGTATCCGGCGCGCGGATGATCCCGATCTCGATCGTGGTCTTGATCTTCCGTTCGACCGATCAGCCGGCTCAGACGGACCGACGGGAATCTCGCGGAACATAGTGTCTAGAAGGTAGCTAAATCGCTAGTGAAACACGATTAAGTATCTGCATAGCGGTCTAGTCTATCTCTTCTTCCGAGGTTTACGATTCGATGCGAGGCACGATCTGTACATAAGAACAAAAATAATAACGGAAACAGAGTTAGGAGAAGCGGCGGCGACGACCGCGCCAGCGCGCGTCACCGTACATTTTTATAAGCTGATTTTGTATTTATTAATTAATTACGGGATTTACAGAGGTCACGAATCTTTTCATTATTATCGTCTCTCGGTTCTCGTATGATTTCTCAACGATAAGTGCTAATTTATTGACGGCGAATTCAAATAAACGGCGAAAGAAATAATCAAGCTTCTTCGTTTCTTAACCCCTCCGATTCCCCACTTTTACAGGTTCCTTGGATTTTAGGAGAAGATCATTCGTCAAACACCAACTTTTCTGTCACCTATGGTCTAAAACGATTCTGCTATTTTTAGAAAATCTTGATGCGTAGTGTAACATTACCGTTGGTTAAAGTAAATAATATCAGGCAATACAATCATCTTTCAAATATAATATTGAAAATTATTTTATCACTGCCAATCATAAATAGATGTATTTGATTTAATTGGTAAACTTATTTGTAAATGGTAATAATTAAAAGATAGTTGTACAAAATTAATATATCTTCCAATAAATGCGTTTACGTGAGCGTAACTTACTCAGAAGAGCGAATCTTGGAAAAATCGACGAAATTATTTCTGGTTAAACACTGGAACGCCCGAGTTAATAACAATTAATTTTTGAATTTGTTACAATTTGTTACATTAAAGAAAAACTCTGAGAGAAACCATTTAATATTTCAGCAATAAATCGGTCGCTTTTATTGTTCGACGGTACCTACTGTTAAATTAAGTATCACCTTTCTGAAAAATTACTTCTCAGATGGCAGCGAGAAGTAGTCACCGGTGAGAAATGGCGAGAATACGCAGTCGTATAACTTGGTCGGCTTAATAAGAACTCGTTGGGCCAAAAACTGAGGTGCAAAAGGAATGATCCGAACTTTCTTAACTGCAATGAAACGCATTTAGCGACGCATG
Organism: Augochlora pura; assembly: GCF_028453695.1. Lineage (NCBI taxonomy): Eukaryota > Metazoa > Arthropoda > Insecta > Hymenoptera > Halictidae > Augochlora > Augochlora pura. The sequence goes on from NC_135775.1 coordinate 8,795,303, forward strand.
TAAATGCATCCGTTGAGAATCGTCTCGAACGTAACGACACGTACGTGTCCATTCGTAACACCTATTTCGAGACCAGCCTCGAAAGGCCAAGTTACTTTTAGTACAGTAGATTATGACGGTAATAACTCGACGAGTATCTTTCCTCGCTGGCGGCGCCGACCACGTGAGTAAATTCGTCGCCCGTTTAGGTTGAAATCTAATTTAACTTTTAAAGTCACTGCACGAAATTACAATGATTTGTGGCGATTCGAGGTTTCCCCTGTGAGTTTGCCAACTTCGTCCGGTTTGATGTTCTTATCGTGCTGCTCTAAATGGTTCGAAAGTACGGGCCCGGTTTAAGGAGTTTAAACCTTTATTGCTCTAAACAGAATTTCCCTTGGAAAATTTCATTTCTCGAAAATTCCGGCCGTGAATCAACTTAAATAATCTTTCGCTAAATATCCGATGAAATTTCTTCGTAATCCAGAACTCTGTGTTTACCGTGAATTAAATACGTAAACGAAACGCGCGGAAGTGACTCCGCAAAGATATTAAATTTATCCAACCGAATATAAATCGAGGTTTGAATCGTTCATAACGAAGAATTCTACTTCAATTAGACGTATCTGTTGTACTTCCCAAAATGTTTCAACGTTGCTGAAACGTTCGAACATAAACGCGAATTAAATTAAATAAATTTAATTCGCGCGTATTCGCATAGAATCGCAAAATCGAAATAAATAGTTTTTAATGGCGCCCGATCAAAGAACAATTAGCGGAAGTTACGCGCGACCTCGGCGAAATGTTGTATATTTTTTAAATTCAATTTCCCAGGTGTAGAAAGCTATAAAAATTGTACGGGTTACGGAAATATATTGATGGACGTTCGTCGCGTAATTGTTAGCGAGCGCTGCTCACAGAGACGAGTGATGCTGTTCGCTCGCACACCTGCAAGACATCTCGATGTTTCCACGAAATACTCGAGACACGAAAACTCGAGAATGATACTTGGCTGTGGCATCGGTAATTACATCCGATCCACGTTAATTAGTGCCCCGTGGATTTTAATTCTTGGTCGTGTGCCAGCATGTAACACATCCGACAGTGTGCTTTGTCCGTGCCGGGTAATTTGCGGCTTTAATTAGGAAGTTCGGATAAGCGTTTGATTTCAAGCAGAATTGATACGAAGAATTTCGATCCGAGAATTAAATTAATAATCGATCTTATCCAGCCGTCGATCACAAACAAATTAATATTAATCATCCTCGATTATAATACGAAAAATCCACGATCTTTTAGAAACTTCTCCTGGTAAAATTAATCATCTTAGCTTTAAACAAATATTTTAATTAAGGATCCGTACAGCGTGCAAGCTTGTGCAGCGAAATAGTTAAAAGTATCTATTAAAAATCTCTGCGAAAATACATGTTTTAAATAAAAGAGAAGCGAATAGAAATTATATTTATTTTCCCATTTTTAACCAAGCATAAATACTCAAATTCTTTTTACGTTTTCTTCAATATATTACAGTATCAAGCGTCTTTGTGCTCAATATTGAATTTATGTAGCTTCACCCACACTTTCTTACGATTGTTTCCTTCGCACAAGTGAAATCGATACCGAGAGAATAAATTACGGTCAAGGATTTATTAATATTCCGTTCATTAAAATTATACAACAACGGTCCGCGAACAAATTCGAACTTCTCGGCGGAGATTCAAGATTTGAAATCCCATCTAGCAGGGCGTGTTGCCGGCGTAGTTACAAGGGAGCAGAGGTTTGTCGAGATGAGTTTTTGTCCGACTTATAATTGAGGCAAGACTACTTTATTCGGATGTAGCTTGTTAATGCAAGACAAAGGAAGGCGTAAGTACCACCGCGTAACAGTTTCCGCAGGGAAAACACGGAACAGCCGCTATTGATTACCGAGTCGTGACAAGAGTTTTTGAAACTGATTACAGTCCAAATACGCCGAAAAGAAAATTTAGAAATAGATCCGCCGGGATGATGCTCGACCGAGAGAACGACCTCTCCCCAACGATTGTTGAAATCACTCGTTTCCTCGAGAGAAGGCCGGATTTTAATTAAAAGGGATCGCCGATAATGAGCACTGAATATCGCCCAAATAATTATCAATTGTCACGTTTTACACAGGCCGGGCAAATATTTTTAGCTCTTTAATCTTTTTTAGCCAACGAAACATCAATTATAATTTTACGAAGGCGGAACTATGAAGTGCTTCGTTAAAATTTTATCAAGCACAGCCGCTGTCTGTAAAAATTTCCGTCTTCCCATCAGTGAGACTAATATTTGTCAATAGACGCTTGATATACATTCGTGGAATATGATGAAATCAATTTTCAGAACGTCGAAATTAGTTTTACAACCACAGTATTGCAAACGCCGATCCAAAATTGCAGCAATAAAAATTTCCTACTTTAATCGCAACAAACAGGTTTTAAGCAGAAATTAATTTTTTTATTTAATCATTTTTATCGATTGAAAGTAACCTAATTGTAATTTTTTACCTCAATAAAATTAGTTCAAAAGTATCTTAAAGAAAATTGACATAAACTCGGAATAAAATCGTCGAAAGACATTATAAGACCTCCATCTCTATAACAATATGCACAAAAGTTTGCAGATTATCGCCGCAAAAGTCGAGGTTTACAAACGTGACAATTAACAAAGTGGACAACGGAGGAGTATTTAAATAAGGCGTTTGACAAATCATCAAGGGTATCGTCCAAAGCACCGAAGTTTGTCGCGGTTTCTTTGTGTGTAACCGTGGCCGGTCTTTCCCAGAAGTTCGATGAAACAATACGACGAGCAGGTGTTAAAAGAGGAAGCACGTGTTGATTGAGGAAAAAAAAAAGAAATGACCGACGGAAAAGAAGGAGGCGAGCCTTAGTATACCGAGCGCGAGTCCGTTGATTGCGCTTCCGGCTCTTTCATCATTCCACTTGACGTATTAGAGGTACTAATTTGACGGAAATTAACCCCGACGAATGGAAGTTATCGTGCTCCGTCTCAACCGACGCTATTCGTTACCGTCTCGCATTCAAAAGCAAGAAACAATCACGGGGCGGTTCATGTTCACACTAACGAGTGAACGGCGTCTTATTTTAGCGGAGCGTTCCAACCGGAATAAACACCGGGTGCTAATTCTGCCGCAGTTCGAGTGCCGGATAAACGAAATTCTACGCACTGGCGCGTTAATGATTTATTTGAAATTCATGCACGATCGTCGACAAACATTTTGCGTTGAAACGCCCGAACATATTTGTCCATTGTTCCATCGGTTAAACGTACGGGGATAACGTTGGTCGGGGATGGGTTTTGTTAATCGTTGCGCCTCAAAACCGGCGGCCTGTTAATTGCCGCCAAGGTTAGGGCAAACATTAAGCACTCCGTGCAACCGGTGTCGACTTAACAACGGACCGGTGTAATTTTATTTGCTGGATTATTTCTCGAACGGATGGCCACCGCGGCGCAAGACTCGGCGTCGCCCTTGGAAAAAGCAGCTTTTAAAACTCCACATAAATCCATCTGACACAGTCATTCATTTTAAATGGCGCAAAGGACCGCAAGACATCGCAATCCATTTAGCTCGGCTCACTTTCTGGAATTACGGTGAAAGAATGTGGCCGCTTGTTTGTGTACACAATAGGGAAAAACGAAGGAATATTTTCAACAGAACCGCGACTAAACACCCTTTACACTTTGAACCCGTTTTAACACTAGATTTACGGAATCCGTCAAAATGACGGGTCACTGATTTGTTAACGTACTATTATTCAGATTTCAAAGATACATTTATTGCTTATTTGTCGATTATGTTTACTATAATTATTTATATTTATTTAGTTATCGATTGCATTAACTATTAGAATAAATCGTTACTTTCATAAACAAATATAAAACGGCTGCTTTTATTACTCCGTAAACCTAGTGTTAACGAAAACGTCGCCGTGAACCCACCGATGTATCATGCTCCCAATAGCGAGAAAATTACGTTCCCATGATTATCGGGAAAAAACGAGCAGTTTTGAATACTTTCTGCTCGCGTTCTTTTAAGCGAAAATGTAAAAATTTTGCCACGATTCAACGCGAAGATCGCAATCAATTTCCATTCGAATTTTTCGGATTAACTGAACGCGAGTTAACCCATTCGCTGCCAAGGACGAGTATACTCGTCTTTGGCAGGGTGTCACGCATTGCCTGGACGAGTATACTCGTCCTACTTTAAATATATTATAACATGCAGGCTTTTGAATTAGCAAATTTTTTTGTGGCCACAAACATAAGTATAAAGATGTTAAAAGCTTGAAAAAATACTACAAATAAAATTTTTTACAAAAATAATACTTTATTTCTTATAGAGAATGATAAAATATAAATGATGAAATATAAATGGCAATGGGAATGACTTCATATAATTTAGGCTCGGCAGCGAATGAGTTAAAGTCGATCGGTGGGAACCACGCGTTCCGCGGATCAACAGCCACGTTCGTTTTTCTTCTTCGTATCGCGCGCGGTTCTCTCCTCGAATCTTTTCTTACACTTTTCCTAGTCAATGAAAACGTGGTTACCGCGGAAAGCATCTTCCTCTCAGTGCTAAACTTTTTTAAGTTGCAATCGAACCGCGGCGGGGAAAACGAAACAGACAGTTCCGATCGATTGATGTTCCTCTATTCTTATAAAACTCCATCATCGGACGTTAAGTGCGCTTTCTTTTTCTATTCGAAACGATCGATAAATACGTCTGACATTTCTATCTAAAAACAGCTGCTAGACGTTGACGGATAAATCTTGCAACGAGTTACTTAATCGGAAGATTCAAAATACTCTCTCGATATTTGCGAGAACGGCAATTTAACCGAAAGCAACGAGCATTTAATTATTCAGCCCGAAAGTACAGTTACTCGATTTAATATTCGGACACCGTGGTACTTGCGTCATTATTGCTCTACATATTTATTTGAAATAGTTCTAAATAGTTCTAATAATTTAAAGTACATATCCCGGTTTATAGATATATATATATATAATTTTATTTGTTAAATCAAATTGTTTAATATGGGAATAGAAAACACCAACAAATTTTATCAGGACAATGATCCCGAACACAAATCGAGGATTGTCCAAGAAGTTTTATTGTACAATTGTCCGAATGTGCTCCAACTTCCGCCACAGTCATTAGTCCTAAACCCCATAGAGAATTTATGGGACTTATTACATCGAGATATTCGAAAAACCCCGGTAAGGGCAAAAAAAGAACTTAAGTTACGCTTGACAAAAGCGTGGGGACATGTCACTCAAAGTTATTTAACTAAAATCATTTCAAACATACCGATACGTTTAAAGCATGTTATGAAGCAAAACAGACGTCCAACAAAATATTAAAATTATTGTAATTTTATTCAAATGTATTTGAATACAGAGGAAAGAACTTTATGTCTTTAATTAATATCTGTAATTAATTCATGACACACTCTTATATTATGATTTATAATTTATATTATTCAAATGTATTCCGGACTATGTATATATATATATACAATCTCTATGTAACACAAAAGGGTCTTACTAGCCCGTTAATAAAGAATAATAATAATAATAATAATGTCATGTTATATGTCCGAATATTATTTCGTCATTAAAATGAGGTCTAATTCCGTTTACAATCCATTATGTGTATAGTAATGAAAAATAAAATAATTGATTTTACACATTTGTAAACTAGGATATGTACTTTAAACTGTAACAGATCGGAAAATTCGATAGAACTATTTCAAATAAATATGTGGAGCAATAATGACGCAGGTACCACGGTGTCCGAATATTAAATCGAGTAACTGTACGTGCTCGCGCTTGTACACCGTTGCGTTCGCGGTTTCTACACTTCGAAATAGTAAATACAGCTCTTCCATCGAAGTGTTTAGCGGAGAGCCTGCATTTTTTTCCCTCGCCGGCTGCAACGAGCGAAAATACGTTGCCTCGAGCGCGTTTTTCACTTTCAAGAAAAAACGAAGAAAATCACGGGGTGCCAAATCTCGAGACTACCGGAGAGTGCTGGGAGAACCTTTTTCGCAAAAGCGAAAAATCGCGTTGAAAGGGACAAATTTTCACTCCGCGCATGAAACGAAGAAAAAACGGCGGACCAGCTGAATGCCCTAACGGAAAACGAACTACGCCGCTTCCCTGCAAAGGGGAAAACGCACGTGCGTCAACTTGTTAATCTGAACGCATTATTTACGATATATATAAAATACGTTATTTATTATTTAACCTCTTAGGCACGGCTGAATTTTGCGCATGTAAAGTTTTTCATAACTAAATTACCATTTCTCTTAATATTCTTTCCGTATTTCTATATGTAACATTAATTATATTATTTTCTTAGTATATTGTACACACACTTTCACTCAATCGTTTACTTTGATAATTAATAAAACAATTGAGTAAAGCACGAAACATTCACGAAAGCCATTATAGTAGCGCGTGGTGTCTAAGAGGTTCAGTCTATACATTTTCTAGTCGATTTCGTCGAACGAGCTATTCGTTGAAATCATTTCAAAATGATTTATGTATCATATTTTTTTCTTTAAAGCATCTGTAATAATGGAACAATAACGTTGACAATGTCCAAGGTACCAATATCATTTTAATTAACATATTCCGCACTCGTTTGTTTAAACGTGTTTCAGAGCATTCCTGGAAGAAAACGGGGTTCAAAAAAGTCTTCAAATCATCCAACAATAAAATAATATCTTCATACTGTCCCTTATTTGTTTAACCTTTTCACTGCGGCAGTGTCGTCCAGTGTAATTTCTGTATATACATTTTTCTTAGTTTTAAATAACAACTGTGCTGAATAAAACAATCATTGCTCTAATATAACAAGTATATTTATATTTTTAATATGAAAGGATTTACAAAATTATTAAAATGCAAAGTTATAAGTAATATAGGTATATATTATATAATTTGAAAACTTTAATATTAAATGTTTAATATAATATATAATGAAACGCAAATTAGTTTATATATTAATGTGTAAAGACTAGTAATATCATTCTGTATGGTATATTTTGAAACAAGGATCTACACATAGGCCAACATTACAATCTTTGTATAGACATCATTTGAATGCCGCTTATATGCGGCGCTTGGAGCGAAAGGGTTAACATTAAACCTACCAAACTCTAAAAAGCAGTTAACAAATATTGCCTCATAAGAACTACAATATAGAATTTACTCAAAGTCACAGTTTTTAAAATAACGATAGCCTGAATAAAGAAATATAATCAACAAGTCCCAATGGGAGCAGCTCCATAATTTGAATAATTACGAAACCTAAAATGTGATACCGACAATTTGGCCAGGGGTGGTAAGTTTAATATGAAGCTCATCCTATATAATTTTCAAAAAACCTCAAGACAATGCCGTCGTAGGTGAAGTTCGCCGTCTCACCGACACTGGAAAGAACCTAATAAAGGACCGACGCAGCCGCGATTTTCAAGGAGCCGGCCCCATGAATTCCCGGTAGAAAAACATCGGTAAACCGGTTTCGAATCACGAATCGCGAAACGGCGCACGATATAAAATCGTCGGGGCCGTTATATCTGCAGGAAGAGACCGTAGTCGGCCGACGCGAACTGGAGGAATTCCCGGCGGCACTCGAAATCACCGCGTTAATTCCGATGTGTCTGGAAGTGGCTGAGCCAGGGCTCCCGATATGCGTGTTGCATACAAGCCGACGAAAAAGATGTTCCCCGTCGTGTGGCTGCGTGTGTGTGTGCGTGTGTACACGCGGAGAAGGAAGCCGCGGCGCGCGCGCGAACAGTGTTGATGGTTCGGTATTGTTGGTGAATGGCGTCGGTAAGCGTGCAAGTGGTAGGAAGCGGCGAGACAGAGGGTCCTTCTCGTTTGAGCACTGTGGTGCTTGTGTCAGCGTTGCACCCCACCCACACCTGTCTCACTACCCCGCCCCCCGTAGCCGAATAACCACTACAATTCATTGTTTAAGCGGAGACAATAAAGTGAACGCCAGTCGACATATGCCGGTGCTCCCAATACGAGCTCCACTTTTATTGAGTTTTATTATCCTCGAGTTGTACTTATTAGCCGGAGGTACTCGCTCGGTGACTTACCACCCTACGACCGATCGCGAAAATCGATTCGCTCAATTGGGACAAACACGCGGTTCTCGATATAAATTCAGCTTTCGCTTTGGCTAGGAATCGTCAACCGTTTGCACTCGGAGCCATTTTAACTGTGAATCTGAAATCATTTTTCTGATGTACAGTATTTCCATTTTAAGTAACGAAGTGCATTTTATATATAGCAAATAACTCTTGTGATTCGTACCAACACTTTCATTTTTAACAATTTTTCTAAAATTGGACTCTGTCTCCTCAAAGTCACCACTCGAATTAAAAGGGTTAAAGGGTTAAATTAGTCTAGCAAAATTCAGGGTTGAATTCGATGAGAGAAAATGAATGTGCAAATTCATTACATCAAGATGTAAGATTACTTTATGAAATCTCTAATAATGTAAGAGAAGCATTTAGTGAATTATAAGTGGACTGAGAATTTTATTCATTTACGACAAAAATGTATAAATGCAAGACGATAAATATTTCAAGAGTCTAAAAATCCTACTGCGTTATACAACTCATCGGAATTATTAAAAAGAAAATAGATTGTCTAGATCGTAGGTTTTTACCATTATCTTAGACAATTTTTATTTTGCATAAATATCCTTAGTCTAACTATAGACATCAGATGATTGTATTTATACGACTATCCATAAGTAGAATAAAATAGAATGTTTCTTTGTGGATGAAAATGAATTTTGTATTATAATATTTTTTAAAAATGTGTATAAGTCATAAATAAAAGCATCAATATATTATATGAAATTAGGATTTGTTCAAAATGACGTATATCTTACGAACTGCAACTGATTCAATCTACCCTGTGTTCGCTAAAAACCAATAGAAAGAACTTTGTATTTGAAAGAACAATCAAACCTACTATTGTTAACCTACTATTGTTAACCCACTATTGTAAACCTATTATTACTTACATTAAATCACGAATTTTTTGAGTAAAAAAAATATAAAAGATATTGCTCCTCTCCTAGGATTGACCTATTTTAAAATAGCACGAAGCCACTCGGATGTCAAATGTTATCAGAGACCAAGAGAGGGGTTTTGTTTGCCGGGTAGCAAGTTTTAGGGGTTCAAGAAACTCCATTTCTACTGTGGCTAACTTTCCAATCGATGTTTGCTTTGATAGGTGACTCTTTCCACCGAACTTCGTCGGTGGCTTTCGAAAAATGGGTGGAACATTCTTGATATAAAAATAAATTTATCGAAGCAGTAAATAATAATAAAAATTAGTCTATTGTATAATTAGGGTGTAGTCACCTCAAATCATTTCCTTACTTTATCTTTACTTCATCTCTATGCGGATGATAAAATTATCGGAACCATAAATTGACGAGTTTAAGCAACAATGATTTATAATTGAAAGAGTTGAAGTGTATCGATGCATTATGTTTGATGTTATTACAAATTACAAACACTAAGCCTACCGTGCCAGTTAATTTCCCCTTTCATTATCTTAAACTTATTGAAATTATGAAAGCTCTCCCGTCAAAAACGATTGAATAAATTTTTTAATTCAAATGAACGCTATATTCAAAATGGCGAAAGGTGTTCATAAGCTCAGTATTGTAATTTCTATAAAGCGACATACATTGGTCATTTTTAACCTCTTGCAGTCGGATCCATTTTAACTGAAAATCGAAAATATTTTACAGTAACAGTAATTTACAGATTTTACATAACTTGAAACATTTTATACATAATGGAATTGCATTTTATAACTCGTGCAACGGTTAACAGCTCTTCAAAATTTTCTAAACATAAATAAATTTGATAAAAATTATTCTGAAACGTGGCACAACAATTTTTAGTGACACTTTAAAGTCGCCACTCGATCGCAAAGGGTTAAAGCTCGGTAAGTTTACTGTCGAAAAGAAAAATCCCCAAATTACGAAAAAATGTTATCTTCCATAACGATCAGCAGTCTGATGACCATCAACCGACAAACAATTGTCGCATTAGGGGCTGGCAAACAAGAAGCGAGGAATTTATCTGGTAGCCACGTCCTACTCCCTAAAGGTACGGTCTGCGGAGTTTCTTCTGGGTCGCGTCGGTTATCACGACTCCTCCTCAAAGTCTATGGTTAGGTATATCCGTAGCCGAGGGTCATAGTGCATGGAAACACCCGGTGTCAGGCGAACGCGATTTAAACCCCTGAAAATACTGCTTAGAGCTCGGGGCAGTTCCAATTAATCCGGCACGTTGTACGCGATATTAGTTGGATGTTGACAGTGGGCTCGATAAAATCTCTCGACAGCTTCAAGCTAGTCCACTTATTATTCATTACACTTTCAGGTACGGCCAGTTTCACCGGCTAGAACCTGGTCCTTCCACACGGCGAGCGCTGTTTGAGCTAGAAAACCGGTCGCTCAATGTGCGTGCGTAATTCGTACGCGTATGCAGATTTTCTTCACCTCTTCCGGCAAACGAATCCTACGGAGACGGAAATTTCTCGTAAAATTTCTCTTCGTAACCGTGACTGTTGGTATATGATATTAGGAAAAGTTCTGTCTGCGAAGTGAAAGAATATAATCAATTTTTCGTACATTTAATAACATCTATTATACAATTTAATTTCGTTACCTATGACCTCTAGCCAGCGGAAATTTGAGATGGAAATTTGTAAATAATATTTTTGAAAAATATATGTCTCAAATGAGTATATGCATGTTTATTAAAATTCTTGTATAAAAATCTATAATCTATCAAACTTTCTTGGAGTTTTTGTTATTATACAGGGTAGCAGCCAGCACGTGTCTTCTACTGTAATTTTTTAAATAATATTTTCAGGGAATGCAATCTAAAACGGTACTCTCGAATCAAAGGAATTTTGGAAAATCGATTTCGTCGGCACTTTAACAGCTAATTCGCTATTTACGATATGGTTTTCGCATATGATTTAATTATCATAATTATACTTCACGTTTTAGATTGCTATAAAACACTTAATTGAAGTTGATGAACGCGTCCTGACAGAAAATTTTATCGCAGATAATAAGTCGAAGGAATTGTGACTTTCAATTCGACACGCACTTTGTTAACGCTAACTAAGATCATTATTATCTCTGCGAGTATTTCAAACAGCGAACTGTTACGTAGCCAAACGGCAATGCTTGCAAGTTTCTTCGCTTCAGAACTTCAAGATGAAACATACAATATTTTTACACGACTTTTATTTTCGTTATTACAGAGATCTCGGAAAATCCAGCATAGTAATATAATAACGGCACCGTAATATTTAAATCGTGTGCTGTAATTCAACGAGCTGTGTTGCGTAATTTTATATTTTAAATAACTGCGTAATAAGATTTGCGATATGAAAATCGGTGGATGTTTAACAAAGAAGCTGAATTGATTTCAAGCGTAGTAGATGCCAGGATAAAAGATAGAAATGCTCGCTAACTAGACGCGACAGTGGGGGATAAAACGTTACGAGGATCCTACGACCGAAGTAGCCGTGTAATTGTACTCATCTCTTATAAAATGCACCGGCACATGGTCTCGTTTCCATTTGGCGTCATGGACCAAATGCCTCTCGAACGACGAATCGATTTCGCCAGAGTCAAAATTTATGTTCACCACAGAAGTATCGGAATCACGTCCACTCTCGAGCTTTACAACCTCTCTGTCGTTCGTTGGAATGAAATTCTCGATCGTTAGTCGTGCATTAAAGAACCCCGAAGTAATTTACCTGCCATCATCCGAGAAGAATCGTCGCTTTAAGGACTATGTTTTATAAAATCAGTTCTTATTTCAACTGTCGCGACAATACACAGCCTGCGGTTCAGGATGTCAGGTTTCATTCTGAAAGAGACAATACTGTTTTTCTTGTTTGCATAACAGAAACGATGTACGAAACGATTTTCACAACGTTTATTTTGTGCGAAAGAGTCGAAAATATTTTTTATTGAATACATACATATAATTTTTATTTTTTTCGAATACATACATATAATTGTATTAAAAGGACTCTGAACTTAGTATAGCTGCATACTGTTAAAACAATAAACTAAATCGGATTATCCTTAAAAGGATTCCGAAATTATAACGTGTAGAGTAGCTAAAATTGTGATAATGTATAAAAATCACCTTCTTAAATTAGATCTGTCCGCATGGTTTTTATCTGTATCCATTGTCTTACCTCGCAGTGGTTGATAACAATACAAGTTTCCAGCTTGCAAAATCGCAAAAAGTGAATCGATATTTTTACGCTTCCCCTACTATATTTAATATTTATTTATTCAAATATCCGACACGCTTCACGTCGACATCGATGTCGAATGTCTGTGTTACCATTTCAACCGTGCCGGCGGATTTTTAGTATTTTTCCCCGAAATTTTCGCCTATAGACTCGTCACCGTTTTTTCGATGGTCAACGATTGACTCGTCGAAGCGGATGAATAAATTTACATTAATCTACATTAATGCAATACACTCGAGTTCGAGACAGCTCACTGGATGTGATGTGATGTGACGACATATTGCTTGATTACAGCTAAAATGCGTATTCGCGCACCCCTGTTTTTTAAGAACATTTTATCCATCAGTTGAAGAACTGTTTACTGGAACGGTACTGTAGGAAAAAAGAAATAAAAATCCTACAACTCTTTCGCATATTTCTTGTAATATGCACAGTCCGAAATTATTAAAAAATAATATTTTCGGTATATAAAAATATTCAGGTGACCCTTCTACATTTATGTGATTCAAAAAAGTTTATTCCTCACTGCAAATATACAGAACAGAATAATTCCTGCCGCTTCCCCCCGTATGATACAATGAAAATTCTAGTAAAAATTATATACTCCTGAAAATATAAAAATCAGACCTAGTGACAAAATATACAAACTGATGGACAAATTACCGACAGCTGATACTTGTTACCAAATGGCACTATAGTGCATTTCCAGATCGACTTCGCAGGCTTACTTCAGGGGCATAACCTGACATCTGTGGTTGGAAGTTGGAACATGGAACTGCAGAATCCTAGGAGACAGGAAGATGGACTTTTAACTCTCACCTTTTTAGATCTCTAAAGCACTCTTACCATTTCGTGTCACACTCGTTATTACCGATAATTCACGAAAAATGGACATGTAAGCGAGAAACGAATATCCTGTATATTTCATTCCTACTACGAGTGCTAAACATTATTTGAAAACAATAATCGACGACGCAAACATTTAAATGGCGGAAATAGTATTTATAAAACATGTAGTACAGAAATACCATCTCAAATTTAATCATTTTGATGGACAGTTTAGCAATTATTTCTACTAATAATATAATTAGTGGTAGTCATCAAATAAACACTTGATTTGTGAACTAGTATCGAAATCTCTATAACCGAATTTATTCATGCAAACAACCAGAATTTCCTTAAAAATGACATGTATACACTAACATGAGTCGCATTTCGAGAAAATCACATGAAACATTCTTTCATTCTTTAGCGATAACATTCAGGGGGATTCGATAATTAATTAGACAATATCCTGTTCTAAATGTCGTAATATTGAAAACAAATGCATACAATGTGCATGGAGCGCCGGGAGTAACGGCAAACAAGTGTTACGTCAAATATATATAGTGATTTTAGAACCATGAATTTATTGAAGAATCATTACATCGAAAATGTTCTATTGAGAAATTTATTGTTTCTGACTGCTTAATGATTATGGCACGTAAAGTACAAATTAAATATAGCGCCACATATTTCAAATGAAGCGTCAGGAATACAGATGCGCAAAAAGATGTGATCACTAACACAGTAAAGTGAGACGAGGGCTGTGAGGGCAGCACTGTTCAGCTGTGATTCATCAGCCAATCAGAGCACGGCATCTTGCTGCATTCTCTCAAGTCAGGAGTACTATTGCCCCTGGATATCGTTCTTGTATTGAGTGATTACTATACTCATAGGGGTAATGGAGGCCTCAGTCTGCTATACAATATGATTGGTCGATATTTTCACATCGGCCAATAATACAAAATATACCACACATAATATATGCACATGTACACATTTAATTATGTAGGCCTACATTTCTTTCGCAAGTACTTATCACAAATATTCTTTATTTTCATAAGTACATGAAATATTTATTTCAAAATAGAATATAATTAATAATTCCCTCATTTATTAAATCATGAATTTCCGAACCTTTAGTTACATTTCATTTTTACTAAAGTGTGTAATTTCAAATTAAAATTCTAAAAATTAATATACGATATTCTTTGTCAATAATATATTTCAAGGGCATTTTCAGTCTATTATAGTTTTAAAATATTGATTATTGAATAACTTTTATTTAACAGCAGTAAATAAAGTTTCTAGAAACTTCATCAAATAGTGAAGAGATTCGTGACAGATTGTTTTCCGGCTACTTTGTTAAACGTGTCAGACCACGCAATTCTTTTGAGAATTTGAACTGCCTAGTGTATTGTGAAATTGTCTATAAAGGTAATAGTTCGATAGTATTTGCTTGTTTGTTGTAAGAGTACCTTTAATTGTATATATATGAATAAGTTTTCTGTTTTGTCGTGAAAGATATAAAACGTTAGGTTATTTCTATGACGTTTTAGATGATCACAGACGTGCAACTGGCTGTTTTCTGCAACCTCCTCGGCGCAACATTATTTTGTTTGGTGTTCCTCTTCCACTACATCAATGCGAATTACTCAAAATGAAGAAAAAACGCATTGCATATTTTTAATATAACCCTAACCACGTCATCAGATGTTTTCACACGTACAAATGGAGTTGCGTATCTATATGCTGTATTTGAAGTCGAACGAACGATGTGAACCATATAAATGGATCTTCATTTTATAAATACATACCGCATTAAATAAATGCAACCTTATTTCTTTATTTCCCTTTACATTCATTATTAAATTATAAAACTCGCTACTATGGAATAGCGTGCAAACTATTAGTATAAAAATGTACAACGGTATTAGGATTAGCAACATACAACTTTATTTAATTTTACATAATATTATTTACCCTTTACCAATTGGGAACGAACGTAAAAGATAACAGTATGTACAAATAACATAAAATAACAGTTCTACGTGTCACTATTATTTCCTACCTTCAGACAATATAATACATCACGAAGTTAGCTCACTATAGTACGTAATTCTATATGTCAAACGTACTTACAGTCGTTCGCATTCACACACTTTCATATAGAAAATTTACCATATAGATTTTGGATTTCTTACGTGCAAAATTTCGGTAAGTTAGCCAGCAATGACAGACGATTCCAATGGGGAATCCACATTCGAATTTGTTGAGAGGAAGACGGATGATTCTTCTACATCTGGAGAAACCGTGAAGACAGGTAAGGCAGAAGGCAAAACATAAACACTTGCGTATCTGTCAAATATTACTTCCTCATATAAAACGCCTGAGGTTACTTAAATAATTTCTTGTCATTTTATGTATGATATCAAAAAATTGACGAATGTAACAGAAAAGGTGTAACATTGGAAAATATATAGGATATAAAGAAAGTAACAAAAATTGAATTCGGGAACTTATTTCGTAATATCTACAAGATGTCGCGATTAATTTGCATTAGATTACATAGGTCACGAAATGTGATATAATTCATTACTCATTGGCGACTATTCTATAAGAATAGAAAATATTAATTCGGTGAAAGTATAAAAATTCGTCATTGTGAACATTTGCTAATCTACTTAATTCTTGGAGATGACAAATACCATTATTTTCAGATTCCTTTAGCAGCTTATCATCATCTACTTCTTTGTTGATGCCAATAAGCTTATCAACATCTGCAGGAAATTTATTATCATCTATAGCTCCGCCTAGTGCTTTGCCAAGCTTTATTTCAAATTCTGCAACATCATTATCAGAAAATCCTGTTGTACAAAACAAACAAGAATCTTCTAAATCAATTTTAAATGCTCCGCCTAAGGCTTTACAGCAGGAAATTCAACAAGTAACCACAACTCCTGTTGCAACTCAGCCTCAGCAAAATGTACAAAATGCACCGCAAGCAGAGAGCCCGATACAAGATTTAGGAATGATAGGTGGTGGTCTATTCTCCTGGGTCAAGGAAAATGTAGTAAACAGCAACGTTTTAAGCATAGTTGCTGAAAAAGCAAAGAACAGCGTCAACACTATGATCACAACATTGGACCCTCAGATGCGTGAGTTCATTTGTAAGTAAGAATGCTACTAATCCTGTCATGCAAGTAAAAAATCTTTTAAATTTTCTCTGTGCATAAATTTGTTGATAATACTAACACTTTGCATGTTGAGTTTCTACTTTGAATGTGTGTCAGTGTCTATATAATTATGTTATTGCATCATAACTGATGGGATGTATATATATATGCAGTTCTATTTTTGGACAAACTACTAGCCAAACTTAATTCAGTGAACTGTACTACACTATATCTGAACTGTCAATTAAGATATAAAAAGTTGAAGATTTTTTTATGTAATGAATGTTGTATTTATGTTTAATTTATAAACTGATACAAGGTATGTGTCTTGTGTACGTGTTACTATGACAGAATTCCATGTGTAAGAAAAAGGCTGTGTACAGAAGTGAAAGGGAAATCAATTTTGTAATTTGCTATGAAATGTAGCAATAACAATATCATCTTGTGACACAAATGACAATACGTGTGAAATATTTTTGTATCAACGTGTGCCATTAAAAATATCATTATTGCTTTGGAGAAACAAGTTCGAGGAAGTGAATATACGTTCTGCACTATCTGCGTATGAATGCAAACAATTTTTTAGTGGTTGTGCAATATGTTAGTCAATGTACATTCATACATGCAGGCCCTGTTAAAAATATACATTTCAGATTCTGGTGGTGATGTAGAGATCATAGTTGCTTCTGAAAAAGACGTGAAGATAAGTCCTGTACGTCAAGCTTTTCAGACAGTGTTTGGAAAAGCAACAGTTACGTGAGTAATAAACAAAAAATATTGGTTAAAAGTTTAAGTCAAGATGTCGTTGATAACATAAAATTGATCATGTTATAGAGGTATTGCAGTTGAAAGTTCAAACATTGCCGCACAACCAGTTGGTTTTGCAGCCGGTGTAAAAGGAGCAGAAACAAAGATTAATTCAGCGCGAAACATTCCATCCATTCCAAACGACATACCGATAGTTGCCGTGGAAAACTTTTTACTGGAAGTTGGTGAAGATAAATGGTTCGATTTAGGGGTGGTATTGCTCGATGATCCTAAGCGTAAACTCAAATTTCATACGTTCACGCAAATGACGCCAGTGCCAACTGAAATGGTAACAATGGCACAAGAAGCCACACCCACAGATTATCCTCCGGAATGGTCTGGATTAGCAGTTACTATTGATAGTTTGATAGCAAATGATCTACAGGTTCGTTTTATAGTTTTCTAAGAGACTACGAAGTTAAACTGGTTGCTTTCATAACGAACATATATTTTAAGGTTTCTCAGAACGAATGGCATCATGTCATTAGCGGTGTTGCTAAACGGGACATTATACTTTTAGCAGCTCAATCACTGGCTGGAATATACAAGAATGCCATTGATCCTGTGTAAACTTTTACACGCAATTTCTTATTGTCGTGCGTTTTTTTGTAAATAAAACTTCTCTAATTTATAAGATCTTTAAATAAATATATCAAGATTAATTTCTTAGATCTATAATTCTAACAGTTTTGATATGTATTGTTTAAATCAAGAACCTAACTGTTTCAACGACGTATTTACTAAATGACTAATCATAAATCAAAGTGTATTTTAATTATGTCTTGTAATGTGTACAAAAAGCTCCATAAAATTAAGAAAACGAAATATATTCGCAAATAAATTTGGTACATAGAAGGTGCTTAATTATTTAATTGTGATATTAATATACACAAAGTTATGTGCATATTTATACACATTGTTATGTAATTCTATGATTTAAATGAAACCTCATAATTTTTTAGTATAAATTATTCTAGTAATTATTGGGTGTGTCTAAGAAAGTAATTCAATAAAGATGTTCTGTTTCTCAAATTTATCTTTAATTTCTTGATGTTTTTTTCCAATACGAGTACATTGCTGATTTTTTATCGTTATCAATTTCGAAATTCGTCCATTGTGTGAGAACATTAATAAAAATATAAGACTACTTTTAATTAAAAAGCAATGTAAAAATCACAATTTCTTATTATTCCTGCGTTCATGTAAGAAATCGGCAGAATGTTGCCACAATAAAAGTAACAATTAAGTCTTCATCTGATGCTGATATGCTAAAAACGTAAAGCCACTTCGATGTTAATAGTGTGGCAATGCTTAGTTAAATAAATGTACAAAATATTCCTCCCTGCGCTAGCATACGTAGTTTTCATTATAATTACAATTTATTATCTTCCTTTTCCATATTTATAATCGTGTGTTTTCTTCACGGTTCTTTGCGCAAAACAAAGTTCATAATAAACCGATGCAGTTGTATACGGCTCGAGCGATATTAATTGAATTACAATATTTAAATAGATATTTAAATATGGTGCGCGAATCTATGGTTACAATTTGTCAAGGTATGCATTCAAGTCTGGGAGACCTTCTTTCAATCCCTTCCTCTTACGTGTTTCCTGCAAGAAAAAAGTTATTTTGAATTAGCGGTTAAATGTAAATACTGAAAAGAAAAATATTTTTGTCTGTTTCCCTATTCAGGTAAACCAGGACATACCACTGGCTTGCCAAAACTAAAAAACAATTTCTTTTCCACGAGGTTAAAAATGGTAATGTAATTTATATTAACCATTACCACCAGTTATGAACGTGGCTGTAAAATATTTTTCAGAATAATATTTACCTGCACGACTTGATACGGTCTGGTATTAAGTTCCATTGGGTTTCCAGGTAAGATTTGCCAATGGTCGAATACACACTGTGGGAAAGCTTGTCCTCCGGTATTAGAACGCAAGTCGGCAGTAAAGCCAAAGGACTCGTTTACTGGAAGATATGCCTTAACTACAAACATAGGTGTACCAGCAACCTGTTGTTCTTCGAATACGTGTCCTCTTCTGCGATTGAGCACACCGTAAATACCACCAACAGCAACCTCTGGACACTAAAATGAATTCAATGAAGAATTAATAAACTAGATAAAATAATAAATTAGATAATAAGTAAAAAATAGTTGAACTATTCTGTATGAAATTGTTTAATGAGAAAGTCGAATTTACCTGAATTTCACACAAGTAAACAGGCTCCATAAGACGAGGAGAGGCAGTGAGGAGACAAGCGTAAAGACAACGTCTTGTGGTAGGTATAATTTGACCACCACCTCTGTGAATAGCATCAGCGTGTAATGTTACATCGTGAATATTGAAGCGAACACCTCTCAAATTTTCTTCCGAAAGAACACCCTGTAATATAACGAACATTTAATTAGCAACTTTTTCGAAAGACAGATATTATAAGGATTATTTATTTTGATACAATACATACTTCTTTCGTAGCCCACTGGAATCCAGCAACAACGGAATCCTTAATTTCATTAAGGTACTGCACTCCCTTCGAACAATCAATGATGATGTTGGGTCCAGTTCCATCAGGTCCAAAGCACCAGATCTTTCTAGCTTCAGTTACGTCGTAATCGTACTTCTCACTCAAGTAACGGGCACGTACTTTGAAGTCGTCTCTTGGGTTCACCTCACCCTATAAGAATTATAAAAAATAAGTAAATGAAGATATATATTAATATTACTTTCTCACACAAATGAAACGTACATTATCGATATCCTCAGCAAGTCCATCAGGCATGGGACACGCCATCATGAACAAACGATTATGTTTATTGGGCGATTTCGAAAGACACAATTGATTCGATTGTTCCGAAATGGTTTCTCTGTAAGAGACAACGGGGTCAGATTTCTTGATGGGTATGCAAGCGTGATCCTCTTCCAAATCTTTCAAACAGATTTCAAGATGAAGTTCACCAGCACCCGCAATGATGTATTCGCCAGATTCTTCGATGATACATTGTACCATAGGATCAGATTTCGCCAAACGTTTAAGACCTGAACAAACAAATATCCTATTATTCAACGATATTCGGATAATTCGATAAGTAGAACTATAAATTTTAATTTTCAGAGTCTATACATAAAATCACGGATTCTCATAACCCAATGCTCTATATGTAGTTTCATCATTTTATAACAAAATTTGGATACCCATATTTCGAAGAAAAAATCTTATAGACGTACCTTCAGCCAACTTAGGCAAATCAGCCGGATTCTTGGGTTCAACAGCGACACGCACAACAGGCGAGACCGAGAATTTCATGACTTTCATGTTGTGTGCTTCTTTGAACGTGGTAATGGTACCAGTCTTCACCAAGAACTGATCAACACCAACAAGACCACAAATATTACCTAGAGAAAGTAATAGATTGTTAGCATTATGTATAGAAAATTTAAAAACCATTGTGTTCTTAATTTTCAAAGTCAGTTGGCCGTTCTATTGTCTCTCAAGAAGTTTCGGTACAGGTCTGTGAGAACAATCATCATATTAACTACTACAAAACTTTGTGCCTTGATATTATGTTGCTTTATAATTTTATTTACCAGAAGGCACATCTTCAATCGCTTCCACATAACGACCCATCATCAAAATTGTACGCTGAATAGCCTTTTCATACAAATCTTCTTTTTTGCCTGGTTGGAAGTTGGGCCCCATGATACGTGCTTTCATTCCAGTGCAAACTTTTCCAGAGAATACACGACCAAAAGCATAGAAACGGCCCTTATCGGAAGTCGGTACCATTTTTGAGACGTACATCATGAGTGGACCATTTGGATCACAGTTCTGAAAAGAAGATAATGTATAATACTAATTTCATAAACAAGTTGTAATGGATTAAACTAGATAAGGCTGGCAGTCAGATACATGTCCAATCTTTCATTTATATCAGTACAGGTCTGTATTTATCATCATATGCGATAAGACCCACAGTGGACGGATTGAAAAAATGATAGAAAAGAAATATACCTTGATACCGATGGCAGCATCATCGTCAAGTGGACCTTCGTATAACATTTCCATACGGTACTTTTGAGCAGTGACAGGAGATGGCAAATGGATAGCAATCATCTGAAGTAAAGCTTCTCCAGCTGGCAACCACGTTCTCATGACAACCTAAAATTTAAAAAAAAAACTTTATATATATATTTAATATATTACAAATTACAGAAATATCTCCTTTCCACGTATTATCAGTACCTGCTCATATACTCAACAATAAAATTCTGAAGAGGTGTCAGAAAAATTAGAACAATCATCATTATATATTTTTTTATTCGAGTGATGCAGTAAATATCGAATTAACAAGTCTTACCTTCAAAAGAGCTTTTCCGTCCTTATCTTTGTCTTCGGGTTTCAAAACAATTCCTAATTTTTGTAACAGAGTATCTGCCTCTTCCTTTTTGTAGTTCATAATGCTATCAAATACCTGTTAATTAAAATTAAGATGGTATTAATTTACACATAGTAAAAGATTAATGGAAGAATGAATAACTTCTTTTACAATGCACTTACCTTGTAAATTGGATCTAAAACATACATGCAAAATGATCTCTTGTTGTCAGCTTCTCTTTGTTTACTCCATTTCTTTGCTTTGGGGTTAAAGAACGATTCTCCCCACAATCTTTTCATGAGCTTCACTACATCAATTTTGAATTTCTCGGCGTACATTTCAGAAAATTGTTTCAACGTGAACGCCCAACCATGAAGACCGGAACCGAAGCCGACAGATCCTCTGCTAGGATCTACCTATTTACAATGAACAACAGTATTATAATCAAAGTCTTAACATAAAGTGATAGAAAATATTTCACTTACTCGAACTTCACCCATAGGGCCATCATCGTCAGAGTATGTGGCAATAATAACGTTAACGTTTTCAACAATACGTTGGAAAGTTTGATAAAGATCTTCGCTGTCAAGCTGAAGTTCCAACAGAGCTCTGTCCATCTTGTTCATGAACAATACAGGCTTAATACGCTCGGCAATGGCTTGGCGAAGTACAGTCTCGGTTTGTACACACACACCTTAAAAACATAGAAAAAATTAGTATGAACATTAAAATTAGGCATCATGATATGAATATATGAAAAATGTTTTGTTGTAGCAATTGTGTCGTAGCATGTTCGTAACAGACATAAGGATAGAGGTCCACTAACAGCGTTTAAACACATTTGCTTTTAATGTCCTTCCATTGGTGCACGATCAACACTGTCCATGTGTATTAGTCAGATAAACCAACTAATGCACTACAGAGCAACACTTGTTGTGCTGGAAGGAATTTCATGGAATTCAAAGAAAATAGCTATAAAATGCTTACCAGATACACAATCAACAACCACAAGGGCTCCATCAGTTACACGGAGAGCAGCTGTTACTTCACTGGAGAAATCTACGTGTCCAGGGGAATCGATCAAGTTGATCAAGAAACCCTTCTCTTCCTTGTCTCTTTGGTCAGGGTTTTCAATAAAAACTAAATCTTTCTCATCAAGGGCGAAATACATAGAAATGGCGCTGTAAAAATATGTTAACTATTAGTTGAATGAAAAACGATTGCTTACAAGCATCTATAAGAAACTTACGTGGATTTAATTGTAATACAACGCTCCTGTTCATCTTTGCGCGTATCTGTGAATCTGGTCTCTCCAGCTTTGGCACCGGCGATAATACCAGCCTTAGACACAAGGGAGTCAGTCAAAGTTGACTTTCCATGATCAACGTGCGCTATGACAGACATATTTCGGATGTTCTTCTTTTTGTCCATCATGGCACGTATCTCGTCCACCGTGAAGTTCACCTAAAATGGAAAGCCTTTTGTAAATATATATAATATATTCAAAAAATCACATAGTCAGCAATTGTAAGATGCAGTTGATCTTAGACACAATACTATCAAGATATTCACGAAGTCTAAACTTTAATATTAAAATAGTTATTTTTTTCAAAATTGTTCTGTTAAAATGTTTGATCGAAAAAAAGATTTTATAATTTTAATACTGACCATATTGAAAATAAAGCTTCGCAAATCTTGATATATATTATGGACGCGTATACGTTAGAATTTAGAACGAAATGAAATAACAGCTTCCCATGTGGACATATTTCTCCCCGTAGCGTCCGTCTTAGACCAATTCCTTAAAGCCTACAAGCTTTATCTTTTCTTCATTTTCTATATACATCGTGCGAGAGAATTTCGACGTGTTTTTCCATACGACAATAAATCGCTGGATGATCTTCGTAAAGTTTCCAATGCACGAAGAATCGGTGAGAAAGAGTTTTTCACAAATATTCACAAGCATGCTGACTCGCATCAAGAGCTCGACAAAGCTCCATGACACGTTGCCTCCTGAACGGGGTACGAAACATATTTGTACACCGAGCATCGACAATTCTGAGCCATTCCTACGGAAAATTCTCAGGATTGTTCCAGCGGAATATCCACAGAGCGGTCAGAGATCTTTGCTCCGGTAAATCCGTCGCGAGCCTCGAAATTCGTCCTCGAAAAGAGTTGCGCAATCCCAAGTAATCCGCCAGTTTTCAATTTTCCCGAACCCGGGTGACACTGGTACTTCAAAAATATTCGCACCTCTGCACTCCACATACCGTACAGATCAACGCGTTCGTAATGCTTTTCGACGATCATACGTACCATTTTGGATGTTGTCCGATTTCCGTTGGCCTGGTCAGAAATATACGTGCACCAACAATGGCGGACTCCCTGGGAAAGAACACGAGTTTCGTGAAAGGGACGAACGAACGTTGCACGCACGGCAGAGGGAGCCGCTTGTCGCGCGTATGTCGTGACGTGCACAGGACCAATTGGAATTTTATGATCCCTACCACGTGGCCGAATATGCGCACGCACATTACACGCGACATTGCGATTTTAAACGCAATCCGTTATTATCTGATGCATGAGGATGTACAATAAGGAATGTACATAAAGTTGCATAGATCGCGGCAACTGTTGCATTCAATTTTGCAATTCAAATGATATCGATGAAAAATACTAGAATCGAAAAAGACTTATCTATTATTACTATAACCTGTTATCATTATGATTAATGAGTTCACAGATACAACATAGTGAAGGCAATTGTACATATGTACTAACTTAAAAGGAGACCAAAGGGTGGTGGTGGTGGTGGTGGTGAAAGAGAAGATAAAATGGAATGGTTACGAAATAATCGCTACGGACACTGATACATTTATCGCTAATGTCTTATTCTTCTGATAGTCAACAATGAACTCATACAAAATATTACGTTCAATTATTAACCGCATTTCTATATCTTCTGTTATAGGCAAACATGTGTATAAACGACACGTTATACATATTGCGTTGAGTAATAAACGACATCCTCCTTCTTAAATCTATGTTAATTAAAAACACACTTTATAATCGGAACTCATGAATTAGAAACCATTTCGATATTTCATTTACAGAACTAGAGCAGGAATCATTTATGTTTCATCGCAATAATTTCATCTCACTATGAAAATAGTGCACTTTCTTGCATAACACTCAATATTGAGGACATTTCTGCCCGTGCAATGGACGTTGCATCTACTTATTATTTATGTACAAACTAGACACTAGACTATGAAACGATTACACAACTACATAATACAAATATTATCAAAAAGTTGGTAAAAAAGAAAATAGACGAAATTATTCGCTTTCTTGAAAACAGAAAGAAAAGTGTTACCAATTACAACTGTAACTTCTTCTCTATATACATGCACCTGTGCAATGCGTTTTTATAGTAAGATACAACAATCATATAATGATTTATTTACATTGCTTAGGATATGGAGAAGATCGCGTCTGTCGTCAATGTACTCAATAGAGTATTGAAATACTCTACACGACGTGTACAACATGTTCTTTCTTCCTGCGATACATAACTAATGTTAAAAAATTAAAACGTGATTCTCCTACCATCGATTTGAAGAAAGAATTGTCTTACAATGAAAGGTAATTCAAGAATTTCCAATCCGAGGATCACCAGAGTCTCAAATTAATTCTTTCTTCATATCGGCTATAATCATTTTTGAAGCAGTGTAGTTTTAACGATTTCCCTTGCAGCTGCGTTCGTGGACGCTTACGCGATCAGGATTAAACGTCCTTCCGCAATTCTTGCAGGGGACCAATTGGTTTAAGTGTGATTTCCAGCTGGCCTCGGCCATTGCCGTCACGTCTACTACCGCATTTCCAGTTTGCGGATCACCTGTGCACACCAAATGTTTAATGTAGTATACATTTACCTAAGTTAACTTTTATACAATGTGCGTAAATACAAGCTTAAATAAGAAAGATTATGTTATGTACCAATTTTTATAAATCACTCTTAAAAAATCTAGATATAAATATACATCCCCTATCGAGTTATCATACATTCTCATCGCCATTTAAGTTCCATAGCCTACTATAAAGAGCATTCGAGACTGTTTTAGGTACTTGATAAAGCACGGCACCGCCGCTTCCGGTTTTCAGCACGGCTACCTCCTGATCGATATAATCACAGTGACCTTAAGTTCATTGGTTGACCGCGGTGCCACGCGACTAATGTTTAACTCATTTGTTACGGCTCCGATGTGAAAAAGTAGAAAACGTAACGAAACATCGTACTTAATGTTTCCAAGAAAAAACTGTGTCAAACAAAAGTTATTTCGGAGAATCGATCATCGGGGTTGTTCAACTCTAACATCAATTAAGTCGTTCCGCCGAGATTGACTGTAGCCCGAACAAAGGGGGACTTGTGAAACTTGAAGAACAACTACGGATCCGAAATCTTCATCTACTTCATTTTTAACACTTTGCCGACCGGCAGCCTATAAATTGGCTTTCTCCCCCGCTGCTGACCCGTGAATTTGTTGTTACAGTAACCAATAATTTGTTATCTATTATTGAGATAAAAGTATTAATATTATTATATAATTTTTTAAGTACAAATAAAGTAAATGAAGCAGATAAAATAAATACCGTGCTAATGTTATGAAGATATAGAAATGTTTAATTACCCTATAATAATTGAATTTTCCTATAATAAATGTTCACAGCCGAATGACCGGTCGATAAAGTGTTAAGTGTACAATGAATTCTTTTCTTTTTATCTACGCTGCTAGTAAGTTTATTACATGCTCCTAACAATTTTGAGGATTATCAAAATTTTAGATGATCTATTGAATAGAATATAGAATGCAGATATTTAGCAAAGGTTCTTCGACTAACAAAGGTCATCGAACTTACTAGTATAGATCACTTCCGGTTTCTGCGGCTCTTTCCTTCTCCGATCAGGCGGTAATTTGTCGTTCTCTGCATGCCACTTTTTCAAACATTGCGGCTCATGAATAGCCAAACTGCTCGATCCGAAGTCTCTGCCACATATGTAGCAAGTGATCGTCTTCTTCTGTTGATCCTAAAACCAATCGTCTTCTGCTGTTTACCCCCCAAATGACAAAAACACCGAAGACACAAACAGCAAATTTTTATTGACAATACCATTTGATCGCACAAAATTCATTCACCGATTAGCACAAATAGTTGCGACTACAAAAATTTATTTGCAGAATATTCAACTGCGATCATTTTTCAGACAAACTGGAGAATATAAGCGTTTTTTCTAAGACGACTCACCCCCACAGGGCTGATTGATAGCTCTTGCATGCTGACGGTCTCTAACTTTGTATTAGCCTGCGACTCCTTTCTTCGCGGTTGAGTTAATTGTTTCATATTCTCTAGCCGTGATCGCTTGATGCATTGAGGCTCGTGGATCTTTATACTCTTTGTGCCGAAGTTTCGGCCGCAATTCTGGCAAGCAACCGTCGGCGGTCCCGGACGCAACGTACTAACAGGTTTCTCTGACAGCGAAATTTCCGATTTCTCGATGTCCGAATTCTGCAAATTTAAAATTAGTTATCCTGCCAATTAGTTTTCCATTTTAATTACCTTGGGCGAAGCTTTGCAGCTTTTCGTGTGTACAGGTAGCCGTTCCGGAAGAAACGTTCTTGCGCATTTTGGACATGGCAACAATTGTGCCTGAAAAATAATAATAATCGTCGTTAGAACTAAATATACTACGAAATATTTATCTTTAAATTATACATCGTACGTAAACTTTTTATGCGCCTTATCAAGCAATGTTTGAACATTAAAGGAAAGAATAATAGATCGTAAAATTCATAATTTGTCATGTCGTAAATGACGGAATAAGTCAATCTATTCGTACGAAACTCATGAACGCGAACCACGATAGATTTTATAAGGATTTACGGGCCAGTCATTTCGATTGCTCGGCAGTTCTGGTGTTAAATCAATAGTGTCTATATTCTGGCTTCACCCCGACAGGAGAAGATGAATAACCTGCTCAATGAAACCTGCAAGTCGGAAAGCAAGTTCGTCTTTAAAGTCGAACTTAATGAGTCGCAATGCGGCTCTCAGTTTTTAGATCAAACATAGCGTCACTCTTATGAAGGCAAGTGTATGCGATAAATGTGGGGCAGCACCTTGAACACGATAGGGCTGGAGGATTATAGTGCGTGACATACTCTCCCCCTCTCCCAACCCCGTGGAACTAGAAACCTCATAAGCTTCTACTTATTATTCCAATTTGTATTCCCGCATATGCAAACGCGTAAGGGCAAGCTTTCACGACTTGAGCAACATTCACGCACATTTCTTTTCCAATTAAAACAAAATTTATGCTCGCGCAATCCAGATCTCGTAATAAAACCATCGTATAATTCTCCGATTTCGTAGCCTGCTAAGAACAAACGTAGAAATTGGTAAACTTAGCGAATATCGACTCATGACAAGAGAAATTTATTGTTATTTTGATAGGACCAGTTTACTACGGTCATTATGAATATGCATGCGCACCGATCCTTTACGCATTGTTCGTAATCGAAATCACCCGTGACGTTCAGCAATTAAGTTACATCATCGCCAATTATGGACAGTTCCTCGTCGTCTCTGATGAACTTATTGGAGTGACTCACTCCACCGATCAAAACACATTCGACTATATAGACGACTATGGAAATAGAACGCAGACGAATATGATTTGAATAAAATATTAAAAATAATCGGAAAGTATACTTTTTTTTTTAGTTACAGAAAACATTAAAAGGGCAATACCTGGCTCTTTTCCCATGCAGCTGTGTTCCACCCCGAATCATCGATCGCGACATCGGGCCTTCTGGGTGTCGGTCGTCTTTGGCTCGCAGGTAAGGAATTATTTTCGCGTTCCCATTTCTGCGGGAACGAGAGCCATCAATCATAAATTACGACAGCGAAAAATGCATATGCAGCTGATAATATTTTCTTTGTAACGGGAAGAAAAAGGGCCAGAACAATACGAAGTGTCGCTCAATCGAGGACCTCGCGTGGAGACATCGATGCTTGGACGGGTAACATCGAAACTATTTCATAATTCTTGATAACATCCATGTTTACAATTTTTCAATAATTTAAAGGAATTATGATATCGTATGCCGTGTTTACAGTGTAAAATATTTTTAAAAAATTAGCTTTGGGTAATTAAAGTTCTCACTGGAATTATGTTCTCTACAATTTGTTTTGTTCAAAACGCCCGTCGATATAGGAAGGATACGTCGTAGGGAACAAATGCTAGAGAAAATAGCATAATTAATCGCGATCGAAACATACCAATGTCATACAAATGCAGGAGGTGAAGTCGTATATCGAACGAAGCGTATACGAACTACGCCTCGCCTGTAAAATTACATAGCATTGATCATGTAGGATAATACTCGACTATAGATAGCAACTGTGAAGTGTCGGTTCGCGCATATGTATATAAATGTACATAAAAACATTTCTGATATGGAACTACATACACGGCGTATACACTCGCATCGATTCCACAAAGAACCTTGATGCGTTACATGCTTCCAGACAGGAGAATTCAATAATATTCATGCATCATGACTGACATTATCAGGTGTATGAATAATGACGTTCAAGTTCAGCGTAAAATTAGATTTGCCGTGCGTGAACCATTATTTTCGTCCCGTGGGCTCTTTTCCTTTTCGTGTTTGATTTATAGCTCGGAGAAGATAGTAGCTACTGAATTATTCAGTATCTTCATTATTTATTTAATCAAAACAACCAATTGGCATAACCTGACGTGCAAAATCAATCCCGACGTGGCAATTGTGCGACATATCCAACAAATAGTTGTGAATTTTTGAAGTAAGAAAATTAACATTTTTATAACGTCGGAAAATTAAACAATTGCTTGACTTACCTGCATACACCTGGGTTCGTGAATAGGAAAGCTGGCGGTGCCAAACTCGCGTCCGCAGATGTAACAAGTAATCGTCCTCGGACCTTTTTTTGTGGGCGCAGAATATGGCCTGTTGGGGGTGAGTTGTCCCCGAGGACTCTCCGTCTTCGACTTCGCCTGCTGAACAACTTCTTCAGTTTTGTTCTTGCTTCTGTCGCTGCGAAAATTCAAGGCGACAGGTTTCTGAATAGTCTTCGGCAATGACGGCTTTGTCTTCGAGTTCGTAGGGCTGTCCTTCGCCTTCAACGTTGTACCCTTAGGATGACTGTGGAAACGCTCCGGTTGATCCGGTTTCCCGCAGCTCCTGCATGGTTCCGGTGCGCCCTTCATCGAGGACGACATGAATACCTCCAAATCGGTCTGTATCGTCGGCCTTGAACTTCTCTTCTTCAACATGGAGAGGGAGGAAATTTTCTGGCTACTCATCCCGTTTCTAATTAACAAGTGATTAAAAAAACGAGGCTTTTTCAAACTGCACTGAGAAGAGGATCGACATCGATCGCGAAGGCTAACATTTAAAAATATTTTCTAGAAAGATTATTACATAAGAATTTGCACTAATCGTAAAAGTATTTGCCTTGTAAAGATGAGCAAGAAAAAATTAATGAGGGTGTTTTAGAGCCACGTCGAAGGGTGAAGTGCTTAGAATACCACGAACCTGTTGTTGTTGTCGTCCAGTTTCCTGTTATCGATGCCTTTCCTAACGGCATCCTGGCCGGTGATCTTTGCATGTTTCTGCATTCTCGGTGACTCCGCGGACACTTCCGCCAGGCCTAGTCTCAAGTCAAGGATCTGCTCGAAGCTTCGTCGCTTGAGACGCGTCGAGTCGATTGTGAGACCGTTGCTCCACGTCGCCGCAACACCATTCGACGGTGGCCTATGTTGTTGTTGCTGCAGTCCGCCGAAGGTGACGTCTTCCCGACACCTTGACGACACTCCCCCACTAATTGCTTTCGTGTGTCGGAACCGTGTCATGGAATCACTGAGCAGTTCCTTGCTCAATAATGACATATCAAGCTTATTGACCAGTTTCGGATCCAGGATACTCGGTTTCTCCAGATTCGCGGTCTTCGGACGTTCTACATCCTCGTAGAAAGGTGCACCGCGCTTGACTTTCGGCGGCCAGGTGCCCGTATCCGCTGTTTGCGATTTTCCCCGTTGTTTCTCTTTTTCTAAACCATGTTCACCAGTTTTCATTTGTCCTCCAAAAAAAGGATGATTAAGTTTTCTGCCTGTCTACTTAGCATTGCCAATTGATTACGTTATAAATTAGTTCAAGAAAACGCAGCAAAAACAGTATCTCACGGAATATGATGAAAATTTAAAATGAAAAAAACAATAGCATTTTTTTCCCTATCTTCTTTTATTGCCAAGAAGCATTTCAAAGAGCCGACTTAAAAATGCAAAAACGAATATAATTTTTATAAGTTTGAGTAATACCTCTGAAGGTTAATTTTCTTTCGTTATCATTCGTCCCTAATCACAATGCGTTTAACGAAACACAATCCGTTGTTTACTTACTCTCTAAAATTTCCAGATCATCCTTGATCACTAAAAACGTCTTCTCCGGCAAGAACTCTGTCGGACCTTTCTTCCACTTCATGATAGCCGCCGTGATTGCAAAAATTATGTCACTCCGAATTTGAAGAATAATTTCACGTTGCTCGCGACGATTTCCACGTTTCAAACGAGACTTCACTTTACGATTTCATAATAGATCTCTGCGAAAGCCGGATCTATGGTAGGAACGGTACGAAATGTGAAGGATTGGATTTTAGTCAAATGCACTTAAATTACATCGTTTTACTCGATCGATCTTTGTTAGGGATCGTCGTATTCTCTAACATTTATAATTATCGCGCTAAACAATCAGATTTTACATTGACACTCGAATCGTCCATCCTCATTGACAGCCCACTGAATTTAGCGTCCCTTGAATTACTCATCGTGTCGATCAAACTATTTTCTAATTCACTTTCGATCGTTAACTCGTATCATTTTACGCGAAAAATTCAACAGAAATTAATCGTTTTTAACGTACGGTCAGAATATCGATGCGTTTCACACAGTTTTAAACAGATACGGACACCAATGTGCAAATCACACCGGAAGAAACACTGTCCACAGGTGAAACTGTGAATCCTCGGCGGAACAAGATGAGATTGTCTTCAAAGTACACTGTATGATTGAAATGTTGTATACATTTGTCATAAAAATAAAGAACACGTTTCTCTTTCGACCGGCTCCCACGAGTTATTCGGAATAAAGTCCGTACCGGCGCTTTCAATCGGTGAACATCACCGTAATGATTTAAATTGTGCGCGATGCTCGAGGAAGAAACGCGATTTTAAACGCGTACAGTCTTTGTCAGCGAAACACCCGGTGCACTGAGCTTCGGTTTACCTTGCCATTGGCTACATATAGCTTTTACCTTTCTCATTGTGGTCGACTGTGTGAAGAATACAGGTGGCCACGAAAATCGATCCAACGACTACTATTAAACAACTGTATCGAGTAACGTTTGTGTATGCTCCCGTCATCACGCGGAAATCGTGCACGCTCTTGTGCCGCGACCGTTTGATATTTTGAATGAGGAGATTATCGCGAATCGCTGCGGCATTCCAGTACAATATTTGGGCAAAGTTATTTCAGAATTTATAAATAAAACAAAATATTCAATTATTTCGAATTTAACATAATTTTGCTTCAACAAACGCAACAAGAATGCATAATTTGTAGTTAGCTAAAGAGAAAATACAAGCGATAAATTATTCATAAATTATAAAGGAAATAAAACCTGTTTTTAAAATCAAGGATCCAGTTAGTTTTCATGGTCGCATTCTTTTAAATACTTTTCTTTGAATTTACAAGCAGAATCGTTAAGATAAGAAATGTTAGTGACCAGAAAGTATATTGTAAAAACTATAAGTTTTAATTACATTTTAGAAGATCATGTATACAATTTTATCATAGATTAAGCAATGTACCATTTAATTTCAATTAGTTTTCTTGGTATTTTACATTACGAAAATATACGATTCGTTGCTTTTTTCACTAACAGATAAATAGTTTCATCAGACATTCTGCATTCTACATGCATTAAACTTATCAAGTTTATTTCTACACAATGCAGGCGGTAAAGTGAAATGGAACGTTATACAACGTATAACGTTGCAACACATGTGGGTACATTTCTAGTGAAAAATTATCGTACATTCACACATACGATTCAACAATTTTATCAAAAATTTCCTCAAAAGTAGCGAGGATCTAGTTTAAAATGATCGTTATAAAAATTAAATCTATTGTATACCTAAAAAACATATTCACAGAAATATATGTATATTGTACATAATACCAAGGTATTATCGGCGATATCGGTATCGTTTGAAGTGAAACCATAACTGAAAAATGTTGTTGTGAAACTGACACCTGAATCCACGTTTGTACGAATACTCCCATTCGCGGTTCACGATCTTGAACGCTATGTCTTCGTAGGGCGGTCCAGCATGGAACCTCAAGATTGCAAAGTCCTTGTTATCAGCACACGGTGTCTGCAAATGACAAAAAAATTTTAATTCAAATTTATATACAAATATTAAATGAAACTTGTGAAATTAGTCATATAGATGATCTTACCAGGAAATATTCAGGAGTTGTGTTTTTGTCTATTAGATCAGGGTAAAATATATTGAACTTGTAACCTTGAACAATTTTGGGGGGAGGATTGTCCATATCGTAATGCGTTTGATTGTATTTGTTCCATTCGAAACCTGTATGTACTCGATTAAAGTATCTCGGCTTTCTGGGTCGATATTTATCGGACCACAAATAAATCTGTGCTTCCAAAGACGATTCAACACTGAACTGAGCCTCGTCAGAGCCCATGTTCCTACGTGCCTCTCTATGCATCGCTTGTTCCTCAGCCGTCATCACATTCTGAATCTTCCGTCCAGTACTGAGCACTTGATTTCTCGCATACTCCAATCGTTGATTGTCATCTTCTTCCAAAGTGACTAGTGTTCCTGGTTCAAGTTGAGAATATGGTATATATTTTGGAGAATATCCTCCTGATTCATATTCGCAAAATGATTCCGACAGAAGATCGTCAGCAGCATTACTAGTTTCTTGTTCCTCGCTGAAAATGCAAGAAACAGAACTATAAGTCGAAGATTCCAAAATAATTTCAAGAAAAAACCAATACAAAGGAGTACATACTCTGATTGACTTTCTTCATTAGTTACTGCTGCTGAGGCTACACCCTCTTCTTCAGATGATCCATGAGTTTCTTCCTCAGGTTCATTCTCCGTTCTGGAAACTCCTTGTTCTGCAATTAAAACTTCTAACTTCTTGCGCAAATTTTCTTGATGCCGATCTCTCAAACGTGCTCTTGCCATGTGTGCTGAAATTAATAACGTGTTGATAGAAATGTCCGTATTAAAAAATGTAATTTAAATTAAATGTTTATAATCCATTTGTATATTACCTTTCAGTTGAGACAGAAGACTCTCCCAATATCCAATGTCTACACCTTCAGGTTTCCCTGTGATCTTTGCTTCGATTTGTAGTTGCAATGCTTCCAACTGTGATGCAGTTTTTCCTTTGAAAATGGCAGTTACATCTTTAGCTACAGATTCGTGTATTCCTTCTCTTCTACCAACAGCTAAAAATGAAAGAAAATTAATATCATTATAGAAATATCTAACAATACATTCTACATAGACTTAGTATAAATACTTACCAACTTCATATTCTGATCTTTCTAGCTTTCTCAACTTGTGTAACTCATCTTCAACAATTACTGTAATATCATTCCAATAACCAAAGTTTTTATCACGTTCCAATTCTTTATAAACTTTGATATCCTCAATTAAATCTTCTAAATCTTTAACATGAAGGCCACGCAAGTAAGTGTAGGGTTCATGCATTTCAACAGCATCTACCTCCTCTTCTGCACTAATATATTTTGCGAGAAGGTCAATTGGTTTGGCACGACCATCCTGTATACGAATTCGAGATCTTAATCTAGCTTGCTCTAAATGAAACTGGTCTTCTTGCCTTGCCCATTGTTCTAACTGAGCCGCCTCCTTTCCTCTCTGAAGCATAGTCATCTCTTCTTCTCTCTGTTGTCTTTCTAATTCCCTTTCTTGTCGCCTTTTCTTAACTTTCTCCAACTCCCTCTTATTCTCTTCTTGTTTATGTCTATTTCTGATCTCTAATTCTTCTCTACTGACACCTAGCAGACCTTCTTTCTCAAGCTTCTTTGACCACACAAACGTGGAGAGTAAGTTCCCATCACCAAAAGGATTATCTGTATTTGTGTAATGTAAATAGTCATTATCCCAACCCATCCGTTCTTTACGTTTGCGTTCTTTAGCCTCCTTCTTCTTTAAACGCCTTAATCTTTTTTCCTCCGGTGTTTCTGTGGCTTTCATTAGTTCTTTTTGGCGCTTTCTATCTTCAACTTGCTTCTGACGTTGCTTTTGAAGTTTCTCTAAGAGCTTGGTAGAATCTGAGGATGAATCTGAAGAAGATGGGCTACTAGATTCACTTGAATTTGAAGAAGTTGAAGATGACGATGGCGATCTATAATAACAAACAAATAAGTTTGAGAATAAGAAATAATAAAATCATAACGTAAAGAAGCATGGAATTTACTTTACCTTCTCCGACTTTTATATTTAGTTGACTTTTTGCGAGATTCTCGTGATTCAGAGGAATCTCTACGTTTGGACTTTTTAAGTTTCTCACTAGAACTTTTTGAACGTTTGTGTTTAAATTTCGTACTTCTCGACCGACTTTCATAATCACTGTCATTGTTTCTACGTGAAACTCTATCTTTACGCTTGTACCCATCTCTGTCTTCTTTCCTGGATCTCTCGTAATCTCTTCTATGAGAATACTTCTCCATTTTTTTCTTTGCAGAAACACTGCACTATTTATTTTTGCAAAATATTCTACACTTTCTCCATTATTGTCACACTTAACCTCTTAACCAGTAATCAGCGAGGACTGAACACAGTTACATTTGCCCCTGTTGGATTTCAGACGTATTCAGCTGTTCCAGTAACACTTCGTATTACTCAACGCTTATGCTTCAGCGTACTAAACTGTACTCAGCGATGTTGGGATCGGGGACAACGCGCTCAAGTTATGAGGGTAGGTAGAGAAACTGCTTGCTCTGATTGGTTGGCGCTTCACAGCATAATAGTGCTGCCCCCACAGTTTTAGACAAAGAGAGAAAGTGGCGAGTGAGCGAAAGAACACAACACAAGCAAAAGAAGTCACACCGACGACTAATGTAGTTTATTTTACTTTACTATGCTTGCGGTCTCACTCTTTTCGCCCTGTAGGATCTCGACACACAGTCCAATGTTTTTGCGAATGCTTGAAGCGAATAAGAACAAATTTACTCGTTTGCATGAATTTAAAGCCCTGGGAAGGACTGTTATTATTAAATAGAGTCTGTGAGAAAGGCCTGAAGACGAATAAGGTAGCCCGTAAATCAGAAATTTAAATCTCGCGCCATACTTTCGCGTCCAAGCGAAATCCTTTTACCATCACGGTTTTGCGCAGATCGTTACTGCACACTTCATACCTGCGATTTAGGGCTATAATTACCTGTTAGTTTTTTAATGACTAGTATTTATGTTCTTGGCAATCGATAATATTTGACTGGTTTTATGTACTCTACAGGTTGTGTAACAAGAAATACTAACTGTATATTTATAGCCATAAATGGCTATCAGCCATTTAGTGAGGTAAATAAAGTAATATACAGCAATTTCTTACAAATATTATTACCTATAATAATATAAACCCTTTTACTTCAAATTACATTGCAAAAACTATAAATACTCTACATTATGAAATACAGTAGTCTCTAAATATCACAGTATGTATGTACTGTAGCGACGGACCTGTAATTTATCGATTTTTTCGCTACTCGATACTAAGGTTCGACGGAATCGGTGATACGTACGTTGCCGACACAAGCCGCGGGCTCCTTTAACTCGAATTCCCGGAAAACAATTCATAATACAATAACATAACTTCTTTAATTTCGACATTTTAAAATTGAATTCTTTTTTAACACATTGCTGATAGTTTTCTGCTTAAAATGAGATTAACATGACATACATTGGACAAATATTTCTGATTAAAGTAAAATCAAACGCAATATAATTTCTATTATATTTAGTTATTTAATACATCAAAAAGTGCATTGATATTATGCATAATTTTTTTGTTGCATATCCTCCTTAGAATTGTTTTTACGGTTATGGTTGGTTTTCCTCTCTTTCCAAGATTTCTTCAAGTTCCAAGGTTAATATGATGTGTCTACCGATACAAACGTCTATTGAATTGGGCACTTCTCTCCTGGATGTCAATAAATTGAAATATTTAAGAATCGGGTTTTCTAATGCTTTTTTCGTAAATAAAATAAGTTACTTGATACGCATAATGAATAAATACGGTGTAAAGAATATCGTGTTTGATATCATTTTAATCGGAAGAATCTGACCAATATATTAAAAAGAAAATTCACGTATGAAAAAATTAGAAATAAAAAAGTTAAGTCATCGTTTTTTATTCTAGCATTACAATGAATTCATAGTAATGTACACCGAGTGTTTCGTTCGTCCTAAGTTTTGTTCTTTCTCTCTCTCTTTCACGAGATGTTGGCAGCTATAAGGGCGAACCGCGAGGCTCCGCGATCGTGTCTTGTTTACGCTACAAATACACTTTCAATTCGAACCTTGTAATTAGGAGTGCTACGTGTTGCTATGGCTACGTTTCACTGAAGACCAAACTTAAAAAGCGCAAGACACTGTTACTTATACGAAAATTATATACAATGTAAAAGAACTCGCAGGAATGAATAGTAGTATACTTAGTTGCTTATGTTGCGTATGCATCATACAATGTTATTAACACGTAGCGCGTCGCACGTAACTCGCGTAATCGCATATATCCTAAATTCACTTACAATTTTACAAATTTAATTTACTTACTTAATCATTTAAAAAGTAATAAGTTCTTAAACATTTGACTAAAAAATTTGAAATTATAACAAAAAAATCATAAGAAAGAAACTCATCAGAAACTTTATTTCGTATCATAGAAATTGAAGAGTAGTGTTCCATGAAGTTATTCCGATCATAGTATGGAAATTCAATTGGTCTTCAATGGATTCGCATAAATATAACCCTACATATCCGTTTTATGATTCGAATAATTTTGCAGTGTCTGAATAAATAGACGGAATAATTTGTACGCATATATAGATGAAATAGTTCGTTTCAAGAAATAGAAAAATTATATTTGTAGACTTTTTAAGAGAATATAAATGCAAGTTTCAACTTTATTTTGCAAATTTTTAATAATAAAGAGCGTATTGTCAAAAATCCTGGAGGGTGAAAAGTCAGGTCGAATATCATTTCAAGTGTTTTAGATGGAGCGCCATGGGTATGGATGCGTAATAAGAGTGAGACCGCAAAGCACGGTAAAATGAGACGACCTAGGGTGTCCGTGTGGATATTCACACATAGAACTCGTTTGTTTTCTTCTGTCTCTCTCGATCATCTTCTTCTGTCTTTCTAAACCAACTGCGCCGAGTTTGATGCGCATCAAAATGGTGGGGTTGAAAGCGCTTGGAAAGAAGAGGCGATGAAAAGATACTACTGTATACAATGTCTAATCCATTGAATATAATTTCAATATCTAAACAAAGAAATAATGAATACATAACTATTTCCTTATTATTCTGATCTGTATCTTTACTTATTGCAATATTTTTTAAATTTGTTTAAACTCAACTATACGTACAATATTTCATTGTATAGACTGTCAACGAATACGAAGTATGTACTCTCCCACCACTCTCTTTGACACTACATCCGTTAAACTTTCAAATCGTGCGGTATACGAAGTCGAGCCGAAGGTTTTCGAAAATTCACAGACGATTTTTCGTCGCGATCGGTGAATACGTAATTAGTATTCAAAATCTAGAAGAGTACCGTCAGTGAGCCACAATGTCAAACAAGATCCATTATTCGGATAAATATTACGACGATAAATACGAATACAGGTTAGTTGGAATAACGGTAGCGTGTGTGATTGAATTTAGGTTGTGATTTTGGTCAATTGTGCCATTTTCTATGGTTCGTGTATATGCCTAAATCGTCAAACGTATGTTTGTCGTAATGTCGTGGTTTATAATTTCTGTAAAGAGTCTTTGTTTAACAGAAATGTAATCACGACATTATTTTGCCGAGTTTGACAATAATTCCTTTGTTCGTTTTTCGGATACGTTTTCTGAGAATAAATTAGTGGTACGTGACGTACGTCCAGCATCCTGATAATAGCTAGGCAACAAAGAATTTACTTATAGGGAGGGGATAATATTAAGTGGTTGTAACTTATTTCAGCTTTAAGAAGTGTTCTTTTTAAATAAAAAAAAACAGAATTCTTAATTAATTAAATTCAAATTTTGGATATCCTTTTTACATGCATAAATAGTTCTCTTAACTATGTTCATTGTTTCCATATTATTACAATCTGAAAATACATAAATTAGACTAGGGGCAGAAAACTTGAAAATATATTTCTTCATTAATAAAAAAATATTTCCACAGGCATGTAGTTCTGCCAAAAGAATTGGTGAAGTTTGTGCCAAGTACCCATTTACTATCAGAACAAGAATGGAGAGCCATTGGTGTTCAACAAAGCCAAGGATGGGTACATTACATGATTCATAAACCAGGTAAACATTATTTATCAAACAAATTTGACTAATCTAAGCAATTCCTTAATAATAAGAAATCTTAATTGAATTTCTTGATTATTCCAGAACCACACATTTTGCTCTTTAAGAGGAAAATAACAACACCAGCACCGGCACCAGAAAATTAACTCCTTCACCTTATCTATACCAATTTGTAAATAATCCTTCAGGTCATTGTTAATATTCATAGAAAAGCTTAACTATCATGGCAAACTATTGTATCAACCTTGAAAATTTTATTGGTATCGAACTTTTGGAAAAGCTGCTACAACCATCTAAATTTGGTGATCTACTAATTTTAGATAATACAGTAACAAGTATTAATTTTCTTAAATTTTTCAGTATAACATTGATACAACTTTCTATATTCACTATTGCTAAATCATTCGCAAAAACAAAGTATTCTGTAAATATGTCTATAGAGTGTTTTAGATATTAATCGCAGTTTACATAGTTCTTAATTTTGGAATTACCACAACAACTTGGTATTTTCATTCAATGTAACAGAAGTGGAAACGCTGAAACATTCTAGTTCATTCTTTCTCAGAGAATCATAGTTCTGCAGCAGAATTAACAATTTTGTTCAGAATTTATCGAGTCAGGGCCATCCTGATGATCTTGTGATTGCAGTGCCTTGCACGTATGTGCTAATTTTTTTATTTACTGTTAAGTTATACTTTAAGTCTTTCCACTTAGGATAATCATTTTTTATGTTTAATAAGAATGATGTACTGAAAACATTTGTATGACTTTAAGTTTTAAATTCGTGAACAATGTGGATATTGATTTGAGATTCCAATACGACTAGTTAAGAATGAAATTGTGCATTTATTTTGTACCTTGCCATACAATGTGTTACGTTAATCAGGATTATATCATGCATTGAATTTTCTTTGAGCATAATTTCATTCAGACTTGGCTCTCTATATTTTCTTTTCTCAACTGCTAGAATTTAGTATTACTTGACTTCGATTTACTTTTATAAAACTAAAATAAGTATTGTCAATTTTTCAATAAACGTTTGTAAGTAACAAATCTTCTATTCTTTAAAGTTTCAAAGATGTATTATGTTTAGCTTTTATTTTTAAAAAAAGTACCGTTCTGAGTTTTAAAGTATAATAGTGTTGGCATTGTGTAGCACATACGCGTAACGGTATGATACCGTCAGGCATTCGTCAGTTCCTTCAATCCACTCACGCACAGCAAAAAGAGTGAAACAAATTTAGCCAAATATGCGAGGAAGAAGGAGGAGGTCCGGGGAAACAGAATAATTAAAATAGCCACGTGACTGACCTCAATCCAATTATACAAACATTGTCCCTAGCGGTCAAGTATTTCTCACACCAATTTTTGTAAATTGTACATTAATTAAATCCTCGTTGATGGAACGACGTGTATTGCGTACACACAGTTCGTTTCACTTGTATTACATAATTTCGTTAGCAGTATCTTTTAATAAGGAAATAAGTAATCAGCGAAATTCTTTCAAAACCGCAAAAAAATTAATTTCCATATCAAGCATTATGTCAAACATCTAAGGGTACCATCACAGAAACATTTGTTCATAGAGATACATTTCAATTAGGTTAAGCCCTACCGTTCATTCTATTTATAATGTTTTATGTTATATTAGTACGTATTGTCCGATCGTGGTTGACCATTTTAAATAGTATTACTTGCTTTTATTGAAATAATACTGATTAAATTGAAATTTAATGGACTGTTTATCGCTGTAGTTTTCTTATTGTGACAGTTCGTTCTAGTGTTTCATAATGTACGGAATTGATTGCCGCTGCCATACACGGTGTTAGCCGTTCATTCAAGTCTCGGGTTATAACATGTTAGCGCGACTACCAGTAGCAGGGGCACGCGTACACGTCGTGGCTGTGCCCCGGTCACATGTACATATGTATGTGCAAAGGTAAATACATATCGAGAAAGACGATAAACGGGGGAAGACGTGTACCCGGGAGTTCGGTGAAAGGGGGCAAAGGAATGGAGAACGCGTGAACAGAGAAGTTGGAATAGTGGCGAATGTTCAAGGAAGGGGGGTGGGGTAGAGGCAGATACATGATCTCTGACGCACACATGTTGCATCCACGCGACGAAGGGCTCCGTTCTCATGGGCAAGCCGGCACTCCACGAGAGCGGAGCGCGCCGACAGTACCACGACTGCATCCGCGGGAACGACTTTCGCGCTCTCTAACACGCGAACGAAAGGTGCCTTATACTCCTGATAAGGACAATTCAACGCGCAGAAAGTGCGACACAATCGAAACTTGTTGATCCTGCCATTGCTACGGGATCGTGATATAATATTCGAACCGCAGCGGGTGAGTTAACAAACTCTTCCTTTCTTTTTTTCTCTTTTCTTTAAACATGTACATAGCAAGTCTGCGACTTTACCGACTGAGTCGAGCAAAAATAATCTCGGGGAAAGATTCGATGATTTATATGATGAATATTTTTCTTGTTATTTACATGTTAGGAATTTGCTAGTAGTAGCGTTTTACTACAATGTTAATCTTTTCAAAACAATAAAGTTCATCATCATACCGACAAGAGTGCGGGAAATCCAGAAACAAGATATCGTCTGTTGTGCACTCGTGTTTCGCGATAATTGAAAGTTTTAAATGGGAACGGTGACTAAATTTTCTTATTGTGCATTGTGGGGTGTATCTGTTACTGTCGCGAAGGAATAAACGGTTTAATGAATCGCGTCTATATTGTGTTTCTGTACACGTGCACTACAGCTCCACAACCATTCTCGTGCCCCAACTGTGTTTAGTTGGACCTTTTTCTCCGGAATTGTCTGACAGCATGGTTTGTCCCCAGGCTTACAACGCTCCCAATTATAAAAAAGGAACAACTCACGTCATTTCTTCATTAATGTAATAAAAATAGCTACGAAGTTCGTTAGGAGCGATTATAACTTCCGGTTTCCTTTTTTCGCAGCTAGCATAGATAGTATTTCACAG
This sequence comes from Augochlora pura, assembly GCF_028453695.1. Classification (NCBI taxonomy): domain Eukaryota; kingdom Metazoa; phylum Arthropoda; class Insecta; order Hymenoptera; family Halictidae; genus Augochlora; species Augochlora pura. The sequence continues at coordinate 8,837,589 of NC_135775.1, forward strand.
TAGAATACTATCAGAACCTGCTAAAGTAAAATACTATCAGTACCCTGCTAAAATGGTACGCTCTGACGTAATCCAACGTTTCTTCGGACCGGTGATGCTAAAATTCAAATTCAAAACATTTAAAAGCTCGGAAACGTTAGTATACAATGGCGCGACTATTGAATTTTCAAATACTTCGTGGAAACGTCTCGATAAAACTTGATCTCACGATTCTTTGAAATTGAATAGTGACCAGATAAACAATGATTCATTAGTCGGTAACAATCGATTATTATTTATTATGTAACGAGTATATTATGGAACATTAAGCTAATGTTTGTGATCGTAAATGTGATAAAGTTGAACTTCTCTGTGAATGGCAACAAAGAAGCTCGTTATCGAATGACATTATAGAAAGTAGTATTGAAAAAAGAAAGTAGTAACGAAATTGTACGTATTTATACCAGTAAATTCCAATTTGGACTCCTTTTTAAGTTTGTTCTGTCAAACTCGAAATTTTGGAAGATCGCGCGTAAGACGAGCGCGCGCGCGCGCAGGAGAGCTACTTTTGCCTCCTGCTCTTGATCTCGACGATTCAAACAAGAATGGCACGTGTGTTTCGTAGCCATTTGGTCCCACTTTCGTTTACCCTACCGGCGAGATGTACAGTGTATGTAGGTGAATCAACCAATCGCGCTCTAATAACCCGCTAAAGCGAAGGTCGATTTCGATCTCGTCCGTAGGTATCGTGTTTCTCGTTAGCCATTTCGCAAAAATCGTATTGTTGTTGTCATTACCGTGGACGTTTTCCACGTTGCCGCGTGAACGATTGGTCTTTGGATAGCGTCGGAAGAACAAGAAAACTGACGAAACCCAAACGCAAAATACAATATCAGATTTTTCTGCGGCAACGATTTGGTTGACTAATGAAACGCCAAAGGCAGATTTCCAGAACAGTTCGAACCGGTTGATACCAGTTGCTTCTAGAAATACATACGCGTGTGTATATGTGTGGGTGATGCGCACACAAGAAAATCCTCTGTTCATTGACTATTTTTTATTAACCAATTTGTTCCGGTAATTAATTATCGGTACATCCGATCCTCTTCACGTGTACCCTTCTTCGGTAGTTTCCGTTAAAGGACATCATTATCAGTCCTCGAGATACACGCAGTGATTACTGGTAGCCGTGTAGCCATTGTTTCGCTTTTAATTCAGAAAACATCAGAGATGTACGCATTTTTATCCTTGATGAATACTAATCTATGTAAACCAATGAGTCAGCTTACAGTTCCGTGGTGCAGTTATTAGTAATGTCTACGCGCATGTATCTTTAATGATATGGAAAATAGAGATCTCTTTATGATCCATATTTTTATCCCCCGACAACTTTTGACCCCCATTGTACATAAGATTATGGTCGCTCTCCCATCTTTCCATCGTTTTGTCAGTCAAATCGTTTAAAACGTGAGCGCCGTCGTCAGATCAAGCGTAATTTATGTATGCGATACTCGTTGTGTAATATTAATTATGTAAAACATTTGTTATGTGGTTGAACAATGTTAGAATTTCCATGAGAACCCTAAAGATCGAGTAACACCGTGATCCATTGTTACACGATGTTTTTAATAACGGACGCTGCTCGAATTAGGAAACCGGGCCAAGCTTGTAGTTCATAATTCAATCAATTTGCCCGTATCTTGTTTACCTTCATCAAATGCAACAGCATGTCACCTTGCGATCTGTATCTTACTGCTTCGCTAGGTTGTTAAAATCTTTTTGTTGACAGAATGTCTCCCTAATACAGCGAAAAACTAAGCCGTTGGATCCAGGGCGATAATTTCGAACAAAGGATCATACCGTACACTTATTTCATTGTAATTGATCGTTATGCATATAATTAATTATATTCTACATGCTGACAGTGACAATTAGTATGCGGGACCAATAGAACCTGCACCGCAACGGGGCCTGCAGATTGTTTTTCCTTTGCGCTTTTGCAATTATGTTGGATAACTGCACGGACTCGCACATTCTAACGAGAGAATATGCATTTTGCCTGGCTTATGGCCAAGGACGTGACTAAAACTACGTGGAAACAATATTTTCAATTGTCGGCAAAGATATTCCAAGAACGGCGAAAAAATCTCGCGTAATTGGATTCCATCACGCGTGGTATGCCTTGGGACACTGTTTGAGGAGCCAAAGAGACTTTTTTATTGAGAATTCAAGCGGGACAGACGCATCGATTGCGCGTCTCGAGCAACAGCCAACGGTCCATACAGAAAGACAATTAGCATAATCGGGTGCTCGGGCCGCTGACCGCTATGGTCAGTGCAATTAGTCTTTACCTACGCCGATTGTCCGTGAATCTCGACCGGCAGCGGTATTATGCTAGCCTCGACTTAGTGTCTGCCTTATCCGTACATCGACTTGTTTGTCTTATCACGACTTTTCAGTACAACGTGTATAAATGTTTTAATCGTCCGCGATCATACGTATGTCGCGTGTCCCATAAAAAGTGCGACATAAAAAGATAATCGAGTAATCGTGGTATGCTCCGTTGGTCCGTTCGTAGCTACAGAATCTGGCCCGAGGCCATATTTCGTTATCATATCGGTAGAAAAATTTACGTAATGCATTTCTGCGAATTACAATATTCGTCGGTTCCTCCTCCACAAACAACAGTGATGTACAGTTGGCCACAAAAGTCTTCTCCCCACTATCGAAAATGGCAGACCTTGTTGACCCACTTCTAACTTGTTTTATATTATATATTTCTCAATCGTGTTCCTATATTCGGCTCCATAAGTTTTCCATGAGCGTTGGAGGCAGTCGAAATTAATTGATAATTGTTCTACAATAACAGGTATCGCTAATCAAAGATAAACGTAATTATTATTTCTTTTTCATAATAACAGAGAAAAATGTGGCTTATAAAGGTGTCTTTATAAGTGTTTAAAAAATTGTAAATTGGATATTGCTTTTATCAAATACGGCGATCAATTTAGAAAACAATGAACAATAATATGCTCGTTTCGGATGTTTAATGCGTTGTTAATTATAAACATCGCTTAATGGATTATTTATTTTTACATTTAACAGTAGTTACGATTCTGGTTTTAGGATATAAGACGGTGACGACATGGCGCACCCAAAAAAATTGAAGAACTGTATGTCAGAGAACATGCTAACGATGCTGACGGTGGCTGGTGTTTTGGCCGGAGTTGTTCTCGGCTTCATTTTGAGAAACTCCAGAGATGAGCCATGGACAAAGCGCGAGATTATGTACATCCAGTTTCCAGGAGACATTTTTCTCAGAATGCTGAAGGCTCTCATTCTACCGTTGATTGTCGCTAGCATTGTCAGCGCTATCGGGGGATTAGATCTTGGTCTATCCGGTAATTGCTGCAGACTTCACATCAGATTTCTAAACCGTTTCGGATTGTTGAGGAAGCCGGTTCTTCTGCTTATTTGCAAACGATCGGTTTTAATTCTTGTAAACATTTATCTAAAAATTTTGTCAATTTTGTAAATAGTTCCGAACTAATCTTGAACATTTGATAACTCTAAAGTGCGAGACTAAACATACAACTTTCACACCTGTAGTCCCAATACGACAGTCGAGCTTATTGTTTGATAATATAAATTGCAAAAGATTACGTCATTTGCCTTGATTCTACTAGAATTTTATTTTTAAATAATGCTTATCAGAAATCGGTGGTTCATAATATTTGATTACTCCAGATTGTAAGGGCTTACAAATTTGTTTATACGAAAATCACGATTATTGAAATTTTTCAGCAAGATTTGACTCCTTTTCATGAAAGAATCCACTGATAGAAACTTTTAAATGTCTTACAGATAAATATGAACATGTTGTTATTAATAACTCGATCATTATTTTGAATCAATCATATTCTACATTTCGAGCGAATGCTAACCGAGTTCTTTGTCAGCTCCTCTCTTCTGAGAACTGAAGTAACGCGATATTTCGTCTTGTGATAAGAAATCTGCTAATTACGCATAAATCTTTATCACTTTGTGTGTGCACGAAGTTGTTACGTTATGTACAACGAAGAGACCTATTTCTAAATGTATTTCTATTAGAGAGGAAAATAGATCGAGATTATGATCTTGTTTCATTTTGCAGGGAGGATAGGTGTACGATCGATTTATTATTATGCGTCGACAACCATATCCGCCGTAGTCCTTGGAATAATACTCGTGTTAATTATTAAGCCTGGACAGCTCAGCTCGCACACTCTAACTACAAATGAATCTGTAAAACCACCTAGGAATGTTACTACCGTTGATACTCTGCTAGATCTAGTCAGGTATAGAAATTTACATAATGTCTTCCTACAATGATTCATTAGTACAATCTCGTGATGTCCTTTCGTTTTACAGAAACGTGTTTCCTCCCAATCTTGTACAGGCATGCATTGCTCAAGTACGTATGCAACTCTTTTCAATAATTTACCTGTCAGATATTTGTTAATTACAACTATTTTGTATTGATTTAACTTTAGCGACAATTGCTTATATTTCAATTCACTATTATTTTATTACAGTACCGAACTATCTTAATCAGACCAGAGGATGAAACAAATAGTAAGTAGAGATTGAAAACACCTGATTCCGGTACTTGCACAACGCGATTCCGTGACCTCACGATTTTTTGCGCAGCTACTACTTTACAAGATTGGGAAATATCCTCCAGCTATGGAGACGGTACCAATACTCTGGGTTTGGTAGTTTTTGGAATTGTGTTTGGTATAGCCATTAGCAAAATGGGAGAGGCTGGCAAGCCTCTGTTAACTTTCTTTGATACTCTAGCTGAAGCATCTATGCTGATTACTAAATGGGTTATATGGTATAAAGTTCTATGATATGTATGTTCATCATTTCATGTCTATGTAAACTATGTTCTAACATTGATCTCATTTGTAGGATCTCCCCGATCGGTGTTCTCTTCCTTGTTACCTCTAAACTGTTAGAAATTGAAGATATCGGTGCCATTGTCGGGCAACTAGGTTTATACTTCGTCACAGTATTATTAGGTCTGATTATTCATGGTTGCGGTACTCTTTCCCTCATATTCTTCATTTGTACCAGAGAATTGCCATTCAAGCTGCTCGCGAAAATGGGCCAAGTTTTGGCTACTGCATTTGGTACTTCATCTAGGTGAACTGTTTATAATATATGTATATATAAGCTATATAGTGTTATATTCATCTGAGCTTGAAATTATGAAAGCATGATTGCAATTACAGCACTGCTACCCTTCCAGTAACAATACAGTGCTTAGATAACATTGGTGTAGACCCTAGAATCACAAGATTCGTTGTACCGATCGGTGCTACTATTAATATGGACGGAACAGCATTATACGAAGCTGTGGCTGCCATATTTATAGCTCAAGTTAGAAATGTTTCATTGTCTCTTGGAAATGTAATTGGTATCAGGTAAATCAAGAAACTAAAAACTTAAACAAAATAACATGAATGTAATCATTATATGATTGTAATATATTTTTTCAGTATAACTGCTACCGCGGCGAGTATAGGAGCTGCTGGTATTCCGCAAGCTGGTCTTGTTACGATGGTTATGGTTTTAGACACTGTAGGACTGCCTGCTGAAGATGTAACACTCATTATTGCGGTCGATTGGCTTTTGTTAGTACATTTTTCTCCTCTTTTTATTTTTTAAACTGGAAAGTATTATCTTAAATTTTTATATCGATTATAAAAATTCATTTACAGGGACCGTTTCCGGACAACAATAAACGTTGTATGCGACGCACTCGGAGCTTATGTAGTCGAACATATGAGCAAAAAGGAACTTGAAGCGAATGTCACTTTACCAGAAGAAACAATAGAATTAGCGAGAATAAGGAAAGTTGAAGCATAAATTGCCAACCTTTTCTTTCACTAAAATTTTGCCATGATATCATATGAATACAATTTTACTGTGTTTGTATCTTTTTTGTATACTTTATAGTCAATTATTTGTACTAATGTATATTCATTTTGGGTGCAAATCTTATTTTACAAAGTAATCTATATATACTTATATAATTGTCAGATGTTATTAGCAAGATACTTACTTAGAATTTTAAAGTAATATGATAAAGCATAAATTCGACTTCTCATGAACGTACTAAATACATTGTTTTTGTTTGCTATTGTTAAAATAATATTTATGACAGTTATTCTTATGTTCTCATATGTGAGATCAGAATACAATATAACTTGTAATGTTAAAACATTCCACATATTTATTGAGTACAGCAAGTATAAAAAATTATTTTCAACACTGTTTCTACATACTTCATTTATGTACATATATAGTATTTATTATACAGATCTTATTAATAATAAGTCCTACGAAATAATAGCCTGTAAACATACTTAAATATGTACTTTTTTAATTAATTTTGTGATTAAACTTTGAATATACTCAAATTCATGAATCTGTTATGAGGCTATCACTTATTAATTTCTTCAAATTTATATTTAGAATTTGTATACAATTATTGTTATACAGTTACCTATTCAGAAGAACTTTACACCTTGATTATCATCAAATAAAATTAATTCAGCTTTTTTATTTGTTTCTAAAGTCTTGAGAGCTCTAATTAATACTTCTGTATCCAGTCCATGAAATTCTGGAAATACATAATTAATGTTTTAGTTTTGGTTTCCTTACAAGGAAACAATTTCTTGGAAAAACACTTACCTTGATCCACTGTATCTTCTCCTTGTGTTAATTCGAATAAAGTGCACACAGATCCAGAGAATCCTTTCTCTTGTGCCCAATTATAAATCATCTCACCCCATTCTTCTAAAGTATGCCAATAAACTAACCATCTTTGTTTATTCTTATCAATAGGACTGGCATTTCCAGACTTTTCTAATTCTTCTAATACTAATGAAATAACTTCTGAAGGTAATTTTCCTAACACATATTTTAAGGAAAAATAATTTACATTCTCATTTACGAATTGTTTTTGCATACAAAATAAAAGCCTTACAATTTTATTTATGTATAATTTGCTTTTATATAAAGGATACGATTAATTGCAGTATTACTGAACAATGGGCTTGAGTGTATTTCTCGAATATCTACAGTGGACTGCTTTGTCACACGATAATATTCTAATATTAATCCCTTCCATGCTGATATTTGTTTAGCTCTAGTATCTGCATGTGGTTGAAGACTAAAAATTTCAAAAGTGGTACAATACATAATAGACAAAAGCCGATTGTAAACAATTATTAGATACTCTCGAACATAATATTAGATAAACGAGTTAGAATGAAATCATTTTTACTTTTTCTTACGTGAGGAGTGTAAAATTCGACGTGAAGAATATTTTACATGCGACTTTTTTTCTTAAAAACTAACTTAAACGAGAAATATATCAATGAGTGTAATGACATTTAACCTCAAACTGTCATAAACACTTTTGTGTTCTTAGTTTTTAGATAAATATGTTTCATTGACCATTTCAATATCAACTATAATAATCTGTATTACAGTTTTTGTTGAAACTACACAATAATCACTTAATACTTACGTAAAAAACGGAGGGAAACTATATTGCCACGGCCACTCGATTTCTGCCATTCTGATTCTGATTGAAAGGAGCTGTCTAACCACAGACTTAGCATCCCTACAGACATTGCATACAATGCTTTACAGTGTAGCGGCTTTCTTACTAACTATGTAACCCATGCCAGCAAGGGTTGATATAAAATTATCTTTGCTCTGATTGATTAGTGATTTACTGATGTGCAATGAATATAAAACCTCAAATCTCTGGAAATATTTTTTAAAAACTGTCAATAATTCTTCGGGTTAGGATGATTTCAATGATATGCATATGTATGTATGTGTAATGTATGTTCAAATATGTTTAATAATTTTATAATAATTTCATAATAATAGTTTAAAAATAGGTTCAAATACGTTTAATAATAAGTTCGTAATAAGAAGCAAAGAAATAGAGAGGAATATTTCCCATAATAGGAAAAATTATTTCTTTAAATATTGACTCACTACTTGATGATAGTATGGAGCTGCTTTCAAATCCTGGAACAGGAAGATATCCCGACGATGAAGTTCGGATCATTGCTTCTCGATTTCTGCACCGTGGACATGGTTTCACAACACAGTCAGCCGTAAACACTCCCGAACACTTGCGAGCACTTCCAAACACTCCGGTATCTCAATCCTATAATTAAGTTGAAATGAATAGATAAATTACCGAATGAGCGATTAGCAAGTAATGGATTAGCCAATTGACGGTTTAAATAAATAACCGATTATTAAAATGACTGAATAGCCAAATGAGCAATTAGCAAAATGGCCAAATAATCAAAAACCGCAGTGGATAAATGTACCGATTAAATATTGCACCGAAATAGTATCTCGAATTAAAGAGATTGACGGAAAATGTCGAAAACACAACCGTGTGTTCGAACACAGTCGAGTAAATAAGTCCAGGAAAATAATATTGACGGTTGCGGATTACCTCCGCGCCAAGGGTAGCGGTCGACCGCGGATTAACGGTAAAAACTTCTTGAAGAGTTTTAAGAAACAAACTCATTAGTGCGCGTATGAAATCGAACTTCTTTCAGTAATACACTCTTTATTTCTGGTTTCTTAATATTTGAAACCATAGTTTGTTCTTTGGATCCCTTGGACTAATTGTATACTTAAATAATCGGAAGTCATATACATATACATCTGCCTGAGGTTTGTGGTGGATGTAGTTAGTTATAGTTGTACTATACAGTTGTATATAAATTGAATTATTACTCTTTCCTTTTTAAAGAAAACATGTATATGAAACACCAAAATGTTTTTTTAAATTATATTTATACATTAAAATGGGTCGTATTTCGAGCACAAAGTATCATTCAAAAAAGGTATAAATCCTGCACTGCTTACTTGCAACATTAGTTCATTCTCTTATGCTAACATTCAGGGTAATGCAAAAATTATTTGGGCTCGCGACTTAAAAAATACCAATATTACGCTGTTTGTGTACAATGAACGTCAGGAGTACGGATGCGTGAAAAAAGTGAGACAAGCTATGTATGTACATAGGTGTAATGTGACTCGTTTCACGTGTGTTGTGCTGATGTCGTGCTGTCTTACTCGCCATTTTCTCTCTTTTCAGCTGTAAATCGTCAGCCAATCAGAGTACAGCAATTCGCTACATTTTCCCAATCAAAACACAGCAATTCGCATCATTCTTCCAATTAGAACACAACAATTGGCTATATTCTCTCAATTCATTAGCTTAATTGTCTCCAGATATGGTTCTTGAATTGAAAGATTATTGTATGCAGTGCCCTACTCCTTTACGCCTGTAGGTCATAACATAATCTGTTAATGAGGATCAACATAGAAATTTTCTTTACTTTCATTGGCTGACGATTCACTATTGAGACAAGATTCATTGTGGATTGGGTACGTGGCAAAATGGCGGGGATATGTGCGCTAGCTTAGGGAGTAAAAAAAGCGTGTAGGAGAAGGTCCCATTACTGTACAATGATGAAGAACTTCTTATGAGTTTTTACTGGTTCTAAGAAGGTTTTCCCTCCATTTCTAAATGTATACAAATTCTGTGCGAGTAATACATAAAGTAAGTGTTTCTAACCGGTGATATTTGTACGCTGCATTATATAAACAAATGTTTTCAACACTCTAATTACTGTAGATATACATAATGTGTAAAAATTTTTCAGCATTATCAACAGATTAACCTCTGTTCTGATATAACAGATTCACTTCTGTTGTGTTAACCTCTGCAGAGTTCCGAAAATTCCGTGGTAGTGACAGAGGTCTTCCTTTTGTATAGTACTATTTAAATAAATTAAAAATGTTCGAAGCACATAGCATTAACGCGGAGCACAAGGACTTGATCCATGATATTGCTTACGATTTTTATGGGCAACGAATGGCAACGTGCTCCAGTGATCAATTCGTGAAAGTAAGAAGTTTATAATGAATGCATGTACGTTTTTATATAGATTCGTACTAAATTTGTATGCATCATACTATGTAGATTTGTTGTTGTAGTCATGTGTGAAGATTGTCGAATTTACGTAGGTATGGGATGAAGATGAACATGGAAATTGGCACCTGACTGCATCCTGGAAAGCCCATAGTGGTTCCGTGTGGAAAGTCACTTGGGCACATCCAGAGTTTGGTCAAGTACTTGCAACGTGTTCCTTCGACAGGACTGCTGCTGTGTGGGAAGAAATAGGTATAGTCTAAATGGAACCTAAACGCTTTATGGAGTGTAACTAAAATGGTGATGAAGACGTTATAATTTATTTTATAGATTTTTATGTTTCAACAGTTATTTTGGAAGTTGTTCGACAGTTGTGTTTTCAGTGTATTGATTTATTATGTTGTAATTATTTATTTTCAAACTATATGGGTTCTTAACAGTTGGGGAAGGATCAGGACCTGGAGAACGTGGCATGAGACATTGGGTTAGAAGGACAAATTTAGTGGATTCCAGAAAGTCAGTTACAGACGTGAAATTTGCACCTAAAACCCTTGGTCTTTTATTAGCTACTTGCAGCGAAGATGGAGTAATTAGAATATATGAAGCTCCTGATGTTATGAACCTGAGTCAGTGGACACTCCAGCATGATATTAGCTGCAAGCTTCAATGTAGTTGTCTCTCATGGAATCCATCTTTGTCAAGGTAAAAATTTGATGAACACTTATTGAAATTGTATTCTGTAATTATCTGAACTCTTATTAATTAATTTGCATATTAGGTTACATCCTCCAATGATAGCAGTTGGAAGTGATGATTCAAATCCATCGTCTGGCGGGAAAGTGTTTATATACGAATATTCTGAAAGTAGTAGAAGATGGGCAAAAACAGAAACATTAACTATAGTTGATCCTGTTCACGATATTGCGTTTGCTCCGAATTTAGGTAGAAGTTTTCATACATTAGCTATTGCTACGAAAGATGTACGAATAATTACGTTGAAGCCTTTGATGTAAGTATGAGTAAATACTGAACAACAAGTATTATATGTAATGGATTCTATAATAAATTTGTTATTTATATAGAGAGAGTGTACAAAGTGGAGCACCACGCTTTGAGATTACTACAGCAGCACAATTTTTTGATCACGATTTTACCGTATGGCGCGTATGCTGGAATATTATGGGAACTATTTTGGCAAGTTCAGGGGACGATGGTTGCGTTCGATTATGGAAGGATAATTATATTAATAATTGGAAGTGTGTAGCTGTTTTGAAAGGTGATGGTACTTCTGCTCAAAGTGCTGAGACTCCTACAGCAGCAACGCCACCAAATCACTCCACTGGAACGCAACAAACACCTTCAACAACAAGGTACTACAAATTGGGTTCCATCAGTCATCCAAACCAAGTGCCTTGGCATTAAAGATAATGAATTATTTTTTACGACAATTAATGGCTTCATGCTCTTTATTATTTCATACAACTGTACATTTTTTGTATGAAAACTATTGAATTTATATTTATGTAATAAAGATAGTAATTGTTCTTCTTTTATAACAACTTTATGTTTCTATTTCTAATAGCACTAAGCCGATTTATATTTATTATCAGTTTGTAGCAATGCACTCTTCCATTGATTTATGTCTTTTCATTAAGTAACGTAGGTATCAATTGTATATATCACTTTGTAATTAATTCTTTTTTAATAATTTTGATGACGCAACATACGCACCGTTGATTTATTCCTATCTTGAGAAGTATTTGATATCTTCATAAAGGATGTTTTCATAAGATTAATTAAAAGTGCATAATATTTTGTATGATTGAGTGAAAAATATATTTTTTCATAACATTCATTTGTAATATATTTTTTAATTAATAAATACAATATATATATACATATATATTGTATTTCACCCTTCTATTTTATCCTATCTCTAAATGTGTATATTAGTTGACAAGTAGATCGTTTGTGATTAGATGTAATTGCTTATTTAATTAATTGTCATTTAACTTTCAGAGCAGTAACTGTAGCGACAGTCACTGCAGAAAAGCCTACAGTTACAGTAATGTGCATCAATAAATGGCAAGCACCTATCACAAAGGGTCGATTCAGTAAATCCGTTTGGTTAGGAAATCCCAGCGAAGCAACTCCACCACCACCCCCAATATTAGAGTGCCCAAAGACGAAAAAATAACTATAATTCAGTAATTGAGTTTTTAAACTTGATAATTAGGCTTGGTAAATTTACAAATGTAAGATACTTTATTATGCATTTACTAGTATTATTTCTTTCAATGTACTTACCATGTGTACGTAATGTATAGTAATAGTTGGGACATCAGTCATAGTTATACATTTAAGAACTATAAGCACAGTATTATTATCTTGTATATATTTATATTAAATTTAAGTTAATATTAATTTGCTGGTCATTTTATACATTTATTTTTAATCTGTATTGTATTTTAAATAAAATACAACTGCAATCCAAGTTTAAGTAACGAATATTTTCATTTTAAAATCATATTCCGGAAATGAGTGACATCTAACGTTTGGTGCACTACAAGATCAAGATTAAAAAAATATACGATGAAATTACATAACATTGGATATATATGGATTAAGTCCTTTTTTTGTTGAATAATATGAGAATATTGTTACAATAAAATAATTATATATTTAAAAATAGTAATCTATAACCACGTATATGAGTAACGTAGTACATGTGGATTTCCGGGTGCTCATACGAAATTATAGACGCTCCTAGTGTATCGGTACTTTAAAATAGCTAAAAATACAATATTAATGACGTATCGTGTGTGTCTGTATAAAATTTGTGTTCTCTATTAGTTTGTTAACCATGAAACGAGTATTCGAGCCAACAAGGAAGTCTTTGCTAGATGTAGTGAGAACAAACCTGCGTGCAGCTAACAAGGTAAAAGTAATTTAAGTTCATCACATTTTGCATACCTTGCATTTCTAATTCTTATATAAAAAATATATAATATAATTCAGCATTTTAACTTATTTCTATATAATGATCGATTGGGTATTTTGTGATGAATGAAATTCAATTACTCTTTTCTATAAAAGTAATCGTGAGGATTTTTGTCTTGTGCGCATCATTCTATGCGCATTCTGTTCACTTACGCTAAAGCGCGTGGATTTCAAAATGCTTAGTTTCGTATTCCTTAATATTAGTTCATAAAAGAATATATACCTTCGACAATTAGGTTATCAAGAAGTCCTTTACCTTCTAGAGTTCATACATAACCCGTGTTCTTTACATTGGCAAATATACTGGCGCACATGAAAATTTGACAACGGTAATTATGAAACGAATTAACAAGTCCATGATTAAAAATTTCTGAGAATATAAATTTACAGAGAATGGACTCTGTTATTAAGTATTTGAAGGACGATGTTGAAGATGTTCATATAAGTGGAATATTTCTTGTGTACCCTAAGCTTTATATTCATTTGCTTGAGGTATTATTCTAAAATTAGGATATTTACAATTAGTATTGTTCACGACACAATACATAACTAATAAATTACATAGGCACCGGAAGACATTATATATAAACATTTAAAAGCTTTTTATGCAAAAAGCACCGATGATTGTAATCTGGGGAGATCAATTTTCCTTCCATTCTATCATCATATACATCAAGTAAACTTTTTCATAAAAAATTGCTGTGAAGAAATATATATATATAAATCGTAAAATGTTTAGAGATTCTTCACAGATTGGTTTTACGTATATACGACCCCGCCCACGTTATTAGAAAACCTGGAATCGCAAGAATTATCCGAAATTAAAACACACGTGACCAATTGTGTAACAAAAATTTATGTACTGAGTTATAAAATATCGAATACGATCCGTGATCAAGTAAGTTGTTCTACAATTGCGACTTAAAACACGACATACATAAAGCAATTTATTTTACGCGTAAGTATGGTAATGGAAAAAGCGTTAGTTTTAATCAAGTGGTGGGGGTAAGCGTATAAGTCACCTTGAGTGATCTAAATTAGTATTAAAAGGTTATTAATAAAAATATGTTTTTCAAAAGTCAATTCCAATGACGGATGTTGCTCGGAATGTGTGCAGCAAAGGTGCAAGGGACCTTCCGGAGAATACAGTGGTCGAATATTTGATAAACGTAACCAGTCCAGTACTTTTGAGTGTCGAAGAATATCTGAAGACATACTCGTCGGTGCCGTTTATTAATCTGTACCAAGGTAACAGTCGTTGGAAAGAGAACAATAGGGCCGGGAATGGTTAACAGTTCGTTGAATAAAAACGATTATTTATTTTAGAGTATTTACAATATCAAAAAAACGTCTCCTTTTATGGGGTACATGAAATTTGTGTCAGATATCGCTAAACTAATTACATATACAAATTTCATTCAAACGGTTCTTGTTTCTGTTTTGTGTCTTTTCCATTTTCATTGGTAAAAGCAGCTGGTCAGACTCGTTCGTTACGATGTACAGGCTATACATGTACACAGTAAGATGTACGGCAGTAAGATGCACGGCAGTAAGATGTACGGTGCTTCCATGACTTAATCTAAAAGAGTTTTCTTCTGTTCTTATCCTTGGCTACTCTAAGATACATTAGTAACGAAGCAAATGGTGTGCAAATGTTGGTCGGTAGAGAAAACGTTGTGTCGTCCCATCGATTGAAAGATTTGGTCAATTCTAATCGGACTAAAGGGGAGGTATTGCTTTATCTAACACATCTACATATATTTGGAAAAATCTCAAGTGCACGTGCACTTACGTTCATGTGCATTCAACATTTTCGTCAGCCACAGGTGTACTCGACTTTCGTACTTTTCCGGTGCACGTGCACCACAATCTTCATACTTTCCTAAGTACAACTTTACAAATCTTAAACATACTTGCCGCAGATAAACATACATTCAAGTACATGTGTACTTAAGTAGATTTGTACCGAACTTTCATACTTATCAAGTACAGATGTATTAAATCGGGTTGTAAGTACGAATGCACTCGAATTCGTTTCTTTTGAAGTGCACGTGCATTCAAGTTCACCGCGTACATGCATTTGTGTTCAACTTCGATACTTCCTCGTTACACGTACACTTTCGATATTTTCTATTCGAACTGATTGCGATTTATAATCTAAGTGGTATCGTTAAGCTTCTCTACGGGGGTAAATTAAAGGATGTTAATTGGATAACTGATCTATTCCACAAAACCTGTTATCGATCGGAAAAGCTGTGCGGATAAAAGTGGCTATCCGTCCATGAACACCACAACGCGTTTTCTCGTGCCGACCAAATGATTCCGCACTAAGAAGAGTAGCTTCACACAAGATCAAGGAACGCCTTTACAGTCACAGTGAACAGGTTGTTAAACGATGACGACTACGTTTCAGATAGCATCTGGCCGCCACCCCACGATTTCATGTTCAGCGGCGCGTCCGCGAGACACAATCGTCCAAGTATCGATGTCACTTCGAGCAAGCAGCACGTTCTCCCCGATCCGCATCACTAGAAGAAACAAAGTACCGTCGCGAGCTGCTCGCTTGGGAGACAGGATTTCCGGATTTCGATCTTCCTCAAGAACATCAATTTACCGATCAAGGAACGGCTGCGAATGTAGACTGCATTTAGATATTTCACATGCACCAGATCGGTATGGAATAAATCAAAAGTGATTTGTTGGCAGTATGCATTTGAAACTTATTATTAGTCTTCGCTCAACTGATATTCATCGGATCTGTCTTGGGTGATGGCGATGTGTGACGGACAATATGCGAGGAACTCGTAAAATCTTGCTTAGTGACGACGAAGAAATTCACAACGTTGCGGCGAGACCTACGTTTTCGCTTAGAGTCTTTAATCTTAACACTTTACCTACAACTTGTTAGTTCATGAAACTGTGAACATCCGCTGGTATTCTGGGATCTTCTACGACTACAACCAAACTTTCTGTATACTTACTTTTATTACTGTGCTGCAAGATAAATGCAAACACGAAGTTTCTTTAACTTCTTTCGAACATATTCAAGTTGCAACATTGTAAATATCGTAGAAACTTTTTATGAAATTTGTAGGAAGATCCTAGTGTGATATTTCGTAGTCTGAGAAAATAAGGTATTATAAGGACTATAATGTAGGTAGAGTGTTAACAATGAAGCTCAGAGAATTTCAGTAGTACTCAATATCAGACACGTATTTCAGTTCAAATACTTCTTCTACGGTCACCAGCAAGCAAGACTAGCTCGCCTCGTCTCGTCCATCAACTGTCTCCCCTGTACAATGTATTTCCCTCTTAACGTTTTGACTGTCTCTATTCTATCTTCACGTGATGCAACCAACAGACCTTAAAAGAATGAAAAGCGATAAGCGAGGGAGAAAACCCCCCTTTGTCTCCATCCGCAAAGCAACATCGAGGTCAAAGATGAACCATAGAACTCTCATGTTAATGTCGTATGACTCAGGAGATACAACGGGACGCTATCAAGTAGTAGACCCTATTTTGTATTGGCTGGTAGCTCGTTTGTCCCTTCCTAGGAGACAAAGGGACACTGTTGGATGCGTCATAGGATCGTTCAGATAAAAATAGAGCGGTAACAATAGCGAAAACCCGAGTCGTTAACAAATGAATAGCTGCTTCCGAGCGTCTCACTATGTCTGTCGAGTCGGGAGACAGAGGAAACACTGTACTCCCAAGATTCTCAGCTTTCCGTCGGCCTGCCGCGAACGCTAATACAAGGGGAAATACAGGCGTTTCTTGAACAATTACTCGGAAGTTCTCAGCACACCTGGCTACGTACCGACATCAATTCCATCAATGGCAATTAATAGATAACGATCCAGGCAGCCCGGCGCTGGATCGTCACGCGTGTACACGGGTTCCACCGTCGCCGTGGATAGAAACTTAACGACTAGCGATCGCGATAGAACACATTGATCTAGAGGACTCGAAAGAACGATTAAATTTTTTTTCGGTTATATTACAAGAAGCGGCTCGCGAGAAAACCGACGCCTTTTTTTCTGCTACGATCCACACGTTACACACCGAAGTTATCTATCTAAGTAGCCAGATCCTCGTCCGCGCTTTTCTTTCTTCTGCTCCCCTTTCTTCTCCTTCCTCACATTTTTTTTTGTTGTTTTCGTTTAAAATCTTTTTCCTTGTTAAATACACAGAGATCCGATCACGCACGGGAAAAGATATCGGAGACGTTCGCAGAAAACGCAGACGCTCCGAGAAAGTTTGATTAGGAGAACTGTACACGCGCTGTTTCCGCTTCGTGCGAGTCTTCCGCGAGCTTTCAGTCGCGAGCAGACTGCGGATATTTATGCAAATTCACATTCCCGCACCGCAGCCACGCGGTTCCCTGGAATCGAACGAAAATTTGTTTCGCCTGCCAGCTGGTGGTTTCCCTGAATTGAGAGTAAATGGAACGCATTCGGGTTGTTTCTTTTTTCTCATGACGTTTATTTTATCCTGTTCAACAAAGTCGAGTTTATTATAAATGCATAAAATCCGCATTCTAGTACGATTCTGTCGTGGGATCAGAGGATACGACGACCGTTCGTGTGCTGGACGACTTTGCGCCGGAAAAGTCCGGAATGAAACATAATTACACTCATACGATCCTCGGATACAGTTGCGCAAATCACTTTAATATGATAAATCACCCATTTTTGCTTCGCTTTTCAAATCAACGAGAAATACACCTTACGACACTCATAGAAAGAAATCGAATATTTTAGTATTTTGGAAAACAAAATGGGTGAATTGTCACCTTGCGGAACGTATGAGGGTTACAGAATTATTCAAGAATTTGCAAGAACAAATTTTGATTTTAGATAGTTGTAGAGCATGGAGTTCATTTCAATTTGATAGACAGTTTTGCATCCGTTGTATGCTTTTGGTAATAGCGTCCCGTTTTGTTTGGGAATCGGAATGCAAAATTGCTGAAATATATGATCGAAAAATGAAATTTCAGAGTATACTCTGTAGCATTTCTAATTGTTGCTCGAATTTCGAAGTTTTTCGGCTTGCGTCGTCCTGGAAAGGCGGTCTAATTCGTCGGTCTCCAGGGAAAGTTCTCGCCGGAGATGCTCTCCAAGCATCCGACAGAGGACTATCGCAATGATCGGACCACGAGAAAGCTCTAAATTCTTTCTGAGAGCAGGACAACTATTTTTCCCTCCTCTCACTTCCTTCGTGCCCGGTTACTTGGAAGGAGAATCGTTACTTTATACATTATACAGATACTTAATCTTACAATAAAATCCAGAATACTGCATACTGACGAAAGTAATGGGGATCTCTCTCTCTCTCTTTCTCTCTCGCATCCTTTTCTTCATCGTTTTACTCTTATACTCTGTTCAGCACATCGAGTTCTTTCGTTTCGCGTCTTTTCACTTCGTTTTTTTGTCTTTTCTGTTGTTTTTTTAATGTTCAACGATGGGGAAAGCTGTACGATATGTCTCTGTGTCTCTTCCCACCCCCACCCTGTGATTCACATATATGTACGTGCCCCGACATACACACACTCGCAAACGAAATTCTTGTTCCCATTGACTCTATATACTCTTTGTTTCTTTGTTTAAACTTTTATCTCTCTGGTAAATATTTCTCTTTTTGATTTTCGTTTCGCAGAGGGCCGTCCTCCTCCTTCTCAGTGTACGTTATTCTGGCTGCTCGATCGATCGATCTCGTCCGTATCTCTCGCGCATATACACATACAATTTTGGGTCTTACCTTGTCTCTCTTTCATTATTTATACTTACATCGACTAGACGAATTGTACAGTGTACCGATAGTAAAAGTGGGAATTTAAACCGTCTCTCTGCACCCGTCCCCGCCGGCCTCGTCGTCCACATTTAAACGCTACCGATTTTTTTTGTATAAAATATCATCCGTATTCAAGAGTAGTAGTATGTACAGCACGCGCGTACACCCGTGCACATGTATGTATAAGTTGTTCATTATAATTACTCGGTTTTCGTTTCTCTATTAGCACACACACGCAGGTTCGCGACGCACGGATCTACACGGTTTCTCCTTTGTTCTCTATTACCGCGTTCCAGTTTGTTCTTTTACTCGTCTCCTTTGCTCTTCGGTTCCATATTGTTCTTTTCGTTTGTCTCGTTATTTTACATTCGCAAACTCCAGGGTCGTCCGTTCAATATAAAAAGGGCACTTGATTGAACAAAGAAACGGAAACGCGAACACTGTCGCCGGGAAGAAAATCAGCTCGTCCGCGAACGATGATTCTTCTTTCAGCTCGCTGGATACGTTTCGGAGGCTTTCGAGTTTCAATTATATAACGGGTGGCTAGGGAAATTGTGGTACGGAACAATAATTTCTTCTCGAAATACTCGAACGTTTAATTACAGTGTTTAGATTCAATGTAATTAACCTGGCAACTATCGGTAATTGCTGTTTAATCATTTGCATCCGAATAGCGACTTTGTGAAGAACTTTGATACTCCTACAAGAATATTAAGTAATTGTTTATACAATGAACGTTCTAGGATAACTTGTTCAATGGAACTTTCGTTACACAGTGTCTGCAAAGAAGTATCTAAAATTTCAGTAGAACGGAATAGTCTACAACATAAATTCGACTGAATTTTCGGAAACAAAGGATTGGGGAATGTTTACTCCTGGATAAGATAGCACCGAGTGCAAAGGGTCGCTGATCCACAACAGTCGCCCTAAATCCGAGATGAATGTAATCTACATCGTGTGCGTTTTTGCTTGTCAGCAGTCCGTACCAGGATTCCCCAGCCAGCACGACAGGATCGCGATCAGGACCATCCCAACCAAGTCTGCAAGCAACGAAGGGGCAACAAGAACTTCTCCAGAGCGCTTCGACGTTCGCGAAGAACTCGATTCTTTGCGTTGGATGATGCTCGTTTTGATCGGCACCGCGACCGGTGCTCGAAACAGAAGAGAACACGATCTCCGGCAGCATCGCGGGACAATTGGAGCGAAAGTTACCGATGGATTACACCTCACTGGTTTGCAGCCGGGAGAATCGTCACACGGAGCTCTCTCTCTTCGCCATCACGATCGGCGTGCTGATCTTCCCGTCCTTCTGCGATTGAATGCAGCACTGGCCCGGGATCCTCGCCTCGACGTCCTTGGTGAGTATGCTGCCGCTCGGACAGGTCCTGCCAACGACACCCAGGCCGCTGTACAGCATCGGCGGACTCATTGTCATCGACATCGATTGAACACTTTGGCTCGGCCAGTGTTGCCTCGGCAAAGTGCAAACACCGGTCTCGTAGACGTCCCCCGCTATAGGCTGGAACTAAAGTTCGCGTACCGATAACGATTAAGGATTCACTGGATCTCGATGGGGCTCGAGGATCGAATCATCTGCTCGGGACTGATTGGAAGCGAAGGTTGAACCCTTTAGAGGGAGGATTTACGGGGTTTTCTGGATGAGGTATTTAGGAGCTGTTTGGGACGTCGCTAGACGATCCCTATTATCGATCGGGATTCAATTATCCGTACCAATGACGGTTGCGAATTTAGAGAGTTTAGATCAGCTTCGAGGACTCGGTGATTTGTTTGGCAACGATTCAACATTTTAAGGGCCTGTTTCTAGGCAAGACATGTAGCATTAGGGATTAATCTCGACATACTGATGATCATTGAGACTTTACTGGATTTAGATAATGCACGAGTCTCCGATTTTTTGAGAAACATTTTGTAGATCATCAAGAATATGGAGAATTCGTAGAAAGTTGATGGTAGGCAACTATTGAATGCTTTACGAGTCATTTGCAATGTTTGTCTAATTGACGAGTAATTAACCTACCAATGGTTATCCAATAATTATCAAATATATAAGGTAAAGGTGTGCTAGTGATATTTTTAAATGCAATAAATAAGTTTTGGGTAGGCGAAGTGTTAAGCCACATGCGCTGCAATGTTCTTTGTAAAATAATTTTTGAGGACTCTGAGGCCATAAATAACGCCACGCGTTAACTGACTGGTGTCGGAGGGTTTTGAAATTAGTAAAACGATCCATAAATTAAATAGGGACGAAACTTTGAGCAGAACGTGTTGGAGCAATGTCCCGGTTGGTAGTTCGGATACGGGTATAGGGTGGGATAGGTAGCAATTAGCGCAAATTGAACTCACGCTTTTATGTTTTGTCGCCAGATTCGAGAACTCGTGGAGCGGCATGCCGTTGCGAATGGTGCAATAGCCGGCGTAACTGCCGTGACCACTGACGGAAGTGACCGTCGAGTGTTCTAGCAAACTTCTCGATGGCGATGTCTCGATCGTTGAGATCAGGCGTCGCTTCCTCAAGTACTCGGATGGCTCGTCGCCTACGCGAAAACATTGCGAATTAGCGTCGATCATTTAATTATTCGTTTTTAGATCAGCAAGACTTTTGTGATTTTTCTACAAATATTAATGAATTGCTTCTGCAAAAAGTTGATACTTTGATCTCATCTATTGAAAACTCTCAAGAAGTCTACAAGTCCATTAATTCTTAATTGACCAGGTGGTGTTGCGTATTTTAGAATCTCTCAAAGAGAAACACAAGTATCGTCACTACATAAATGTTTCTGTAAGATCAGGATTTGTTTTACAATTGGAAAGAATTTTGCTTTCTGCGTTGTTGTTCATGTTTTCGTATCAATCTTTTGTTATAATTAAACTGCGGATTTTACGCATTCATGACAAACTTGAGGGAATATAATTTAAACGAGTATAAAGAATAGTATAAAGTATGAAGGAATTTTAAAATGTCAATCTATTATTTTTAGTCTTCTAAAATGATCAGAGAACTTGCTATTTAGTCTTTATCTTTTTGTAATTGATGCGGGCAATTTTTAATTTTCATAAAACTCCGCAGTCTAGTTAAAATCGATATCTGACGAAAGCGTAGAAATGATATTTGACAAAATCCGCAGTTGAACGATAACTATCTTCATTCGAGGATCATCTGGTGATCACTCGAATCGCATGGAAAGCTTTAATTATTCCGCATAATAGAGGTCCTTGGTTTGGCAAGCACAAAAGGCAGTTTCCAAGCGGGGACAGATTCAATGAATTAGGAATCAACGAACCGGTGATTTGCTGAGGTATGATGTCTGGGTTTTTCTCGTCGTTTTCGCTTATGTCGCCGCTGCTCTCGAGCTTCCTGAAGGGACTGCTCGGATGTTTTTCGTCGGAAAGTAGACTGCTTGCCTCGCGGAACCTCAGCTCCCGCTGGATCGGCATCGTTTTCGTTTGTTTGCCGTGGTCCTCCATCTGCGACTTGCTCTGCTCGTCGACTTGGGTGTGCTGAATTCTGAGCACGACCATCACGATCACGGCGACGATGATCAGCGCGGTCACCACGCCGATCGTCACGCTTAGCATCGGCATCAACCTGAAATTCTGTCTCGGTCTCTCTGGAATCAGAAAGACGGAATTCATCCTCGGAAATGCATTACAGACTTTAAGAATCCATAATAAGTGGATTACATTTATTGTGCGGTTTATAAATTTCTCCAATACCAAACTTACCGAGTCCGTCGAAACGACGGACTTTGCATTCTTATTTTAAACTTGCTGGTATTATAAAGTCTTTGAAATGATCAAATAAATTTGGTAATTCAAGCATATATTATAATAAAAATAGCAAAAGATCTAAATGAACGTCCCTTTCATAAAACACGTATTCGGCAAGTTTTTTTGTTATTTCAGTTCATTGTTTAATTGAATTAAGATATTATAAAATATTATTTTCACAAATATCAAAGTACAAATCAAATTAATATCTCATTTGAAAATAGTAATTTTCACTTCTTCAAAGTTCAGGGCTGTAATTTGGAGAAATGTATTTGAATTACACTGTATTTTAATTTAACTGCATTTCAATTGCGTTCGAGATTAAACTAATTGGTAATTTAATGAACTGAAAGTTTTATATCACGTAATTGAATAACAACGTAATCGACATACAATGTAATTAAATTGCGTAAGTGAATTACAACGTAATTGAAATACAATATAGTTAAATGACGAATGTGAATTACTACGTAATTGAATTAGTACAATTCTGATGCGAGTCTAGCGATGTGTGTGCAGCAAGGTGCAAGTAGCAGCAGCAGTAGGGTTCACGGAGACCAAATAGTAGGAAAAAAAAGAAACTGATGGCGAGAGCGCGCGGCTCGCGGCCGGAAGAAGTTAGCCAGGTCGGGTATAGGCGATGAAATGTTTGCGTAGTTGCTGTCACTCGCAATTAACGCAGAAAATGAAAATTTCGCCCGAAGTTCCGTCAGCGATTAGTTCAGCAATTAGCATGGGGGGATTCGCAGTTCCAACTCACCCGACTCAGACGTTAATTGTTTTTCGGGCAGCCTGAGGGTGCCTGCTTGCACGACCATCGCCTCGCTGCGCCCTTTAACATTGTAGGAGTAGATGCAGGCCTGGTAGAGCGCACCTGGATCGAGGTTGCTCACGCTGAAGCTCGGCACGCGGTTCGTCAGGTTCGCCTTCAAGTCCTGGCTGTTGCTCTCCCTCACCTCCATGAGGAAGGACTGCGGCAGACCGCCGTTGAACCCCGGAGCGCACCTCACCGAGAACGAGTTCGTCGATGTGTTCGAGGTGGTGCAATTGTGCACCATATCCGGTCGACCTGGTAATGCAGCCGTTTAAAATGCAGGCCACGCGCGCGCCGTTATCGTTGCGCTTGTATGCGCGGCGTATCGCGACGACAATACGCGGGAACGATCGCGACGAGGACTTATCTCCGGCTTCGAGCCGCTTCGTTAACCTCCGCGCGCAATTTATTCGAGAGCCATTCGGGAATTCGGTGGGACAGGCCGAGATGGCCAGGAAATTCGGTTGAACCGGGCGATTTGGTTGTTCGTATGGCACACAGCTTCTTTGGGGCCGTTCGTGCCAAATCGATTGCCTCTCGTCGATTCAGGATCGGGAATTTAGATCGAAGTGATTCTTGAGCTTAGCTCGACTTTACCGTGCCGTATTTCTCAAAAAATGGTAGACGGAATTAATTTCTCTCGCATCTAAAAATCATTTTCACGCAAGAACAGTAGAGTGTACAACCACGTAAACCGCGTAGATCAACAATTCTAACGATTATTGACAAATGTAACTTATAACTTACGGAAGAAAAATCTTGAATGAATTTTCGCGTTATCGTGTTTAACGTGACGGACTTGGAACAGCTATGCAAAACGCAAGCAGCTTGAAAAATTACTCGGCACCACACATCTTGACATTCCAATTTGTATTTCATTCGAACTGAATCGCTGTCGAGCACGATTCACGTTCATAGTAAAAAATTGAACGCTGCAGTTAATACCATATAATTTTCAGAAGACAAGCGTTCGAATTTTCAGAACCCGGGGCAGGAAAACGCCTGGCAAACGGTAGAAGCCGTGGCGCGTTGTTAATGGTACGATCAAGTTGAATAAGATATTCATGGTTTGTCGATCGAGAAGAAATAGGAAGTTCGAATTGTCGGACTCGAGATGAAAATTGTGGGTTGAACGGAATCAGTAAAACGGGAGCCGGCACAGTCGAGTATTTCGAATATTTACAAGGGTGTACCGAATTGGTTTAGACTTTAATGTGGCGTATGCTCAAAGCTTTCGAAACGGTGTCGAAGTGGAAGAGGTCAGAAAGAATTTATAACGGTTTCGCGAAATTTATGGGCGGCACGGGAGCTATCAATAAGGCAGCGACAAATTCGAGGAAACTTGGACGCGGTCCGACAGCCGATATCGATCGCGTTCGCGTGCTACGTGTCCTCGCCGCCTTCGAATCCATTGAAAATCTTCGAGGCCTCGCGCGGGAAAATTCCCGGCGACCGTGAATATCTACTTACTCTAATGACTCACTCGCGATAATCTTGGGGAAGCTACCGTACATCAACGCTGCGGAACACCATTTAAAAGTTAAGAGAAGAGGAAATATAAAGGGTCGACCCATTTTAGCTGGCCCGTTAACTTAATAAAATGCTTCATATCACTAAATGGAGCGAAGTTACGAATACGTATAACGCGCTGCAGCCGGGGGTAATTGAAAATAAAAGGGAATAGTTCGCGCGGCGACCTCGCGGCGAAATATAATTACATGTAATATATTAGATTAAAGACTCGAAGCAATTTAAGTTCTTCGGCTCGCTGGAGGTGCGACCCAAATCGCGTTTTTCTTTCGTAAACACTTCTATGTGTCGCATTTAGGTCATAGGACATTCGTTTAACAAAGAAACGGCGTAGAAGGGTTGAATTGATTTTTTACCAAGAACACGAAGTAAGCAGAAAGTCTGAGCAGTCTGGACAGTTGAAGAAATACTGGAATTTTATATTATAATATAAATGGTGGAACAACTAAATAAATACTGTCTTTTAATTCTTATAAAAGAACACGCGTTAGTTGCTTCTGAGGTCACCACCCGAGCAGAATGACCGATCTCACATTGTTTATTTTTAAAATGTTGAAGTTACGAAGACTCTTTACACACAGTTGATTAAATAAATTCTTGTAAATAAAATCTTGTCATTTGACAAAGCAATGCGCTTTAGTCACTTTCAGAGCTCGACAGGTTTAACGTTAACGTAGAATCAATTGTTATAAAAGTAATTGAAAACAGCACCTAGATAGTGTGAGATTAATGAGATCGATCAGAGAAGTATCGTCAACAAGCCAGTAGAAAAGTTTATACACGATCGGACCTTCGTGCACAATTTCCCGAAAATTCAAAGACATTAGTATTCGGTCGGACACATTGGAAGTTCTATTCTTGAAACGAGAGTAAAATCGAATCAATTCCAATAGTCTTTTTCGAGAAAGTCCTTACTTCCACATTGATGGAGATATGCAACCCTTTCAAATCGACTGATTTATGCGAGCAATCGTCGAGCACTTAAGTGCAAACGATGACTCTTCGGATTTCGTGGCGGTTTTCCCTGCGGCCGGGTTTCTCCCGGCGATCGCAGCAATTCGATCGTTCCGATAGATCATCGAGCGACGCCCGCCAGAAAAAAAGGCCATCCTCACACCGCGCCACCGGCCCGGCGCACACGCGCGCACACACGCGTCGTAACGAACTTCCATTTTAATCTCCGAACTCCTCGATTCCGCGCGGCGGGATTGTCGCTTTTGAGAAGTCAGCGTAGCGCGAACAACTCTGGATTAACGTGCCGCGGGAATTTTTTTGTAATTACGCCGAAACGCGGAGCTTTCATTTTTGTGTGTGTCCCCCCCTCCCCTAACGTTTCCCATCCGTCTGATCCGGGCCAGCAATTTTTTACTCGGCTATCGTGGCCCCTCGCGTGAAACTGCGCCCGAGAAAAAAAACTTCACGCGTTACGGGACGACCGTCGCGTATCGCGCGAACTTTCCCTATAATAAATGGCGAAAGCTTTTTCGCGGTTCAATGGAAAATTGTCGGGAGAGTCGCGGCGCAAGCTGGAAGCCACCCGAGGTTATTTATTATCTCGACAGAATGGGATAGCCACCGGCCGGACAGGTAGAACAAAGACGTGACAGGTTAGAAAGTAGAACAGGACAGCATCTGACCGGACAAGTAGCTCGGGACGTCGGCCGGCTGGTCGTGGAGGATTGAGAAGTCTACTGGCCAGACAAGTGGAACGGAACCGTTACTGGTCAGACGTGGGGCTCGAGACTTATGGGTTCTGACAAGTAGAACGGTCGTATTGCAGTTTAGGCGAGAGTAACAAGTTAATTCTACTAAATTCTAGTGGCGGAAAAATCTTGACGATTTCCCTTTGCTCTTCTCCCGCGGTTTTTGGAACTGCGAACTGCTGAATAAATTAGCAGCACTTTCATCCACGCTTGACAAAAAGCACTAGTTTTACGTTTACATCCATTAATTACATCTTGTTTTATATAGGATAAAATTTGTATTATTTAATTGAGCGAGTGGGGTACTATGAACTTTTCTGATGGTTGGTATATGCAACGCCATTGGATGATAATCGATATTTTCTTAACCCTTTGCCGTACTCCGAAGAGTATGATACTTGATCTAGTAATAACCTATTCAGTATGAATGTTATTGTAATATCAAATATTAGTTTTACTTTTTTATAATTCAAAATTTCCATTAACATTCAGTTTCTCCAATATAGTACAGTAAAATGGGATTTTAAAACTTAGTTAAAAATTAGTGTCACCCATAGGGGCATAACGTGTCAAGTCGGAATAAAATTTTATTTTCATGTCGGCAATATTTAATCATTCAACTGACCGTAAGCACGCAAAAGAAGGTTGAATCGTTGTAACTGTGAAGCTAACGGTACGATAAGGGGTTGAACGCTATCATGTGCTTTTCATTTCACGATGTTGTAATTAACGTTCGCTTAAACGCAACTGCAATTACTTAAAAACGATCGATTCTTTCACGCCCAAATGTTACGAACGCAAAATAATAATAAAAACACTGTCGAATAATTGGAGTTCCACAGCGTTCCTTTTTGTTGTAACGAAACAATGTCCACCTACGTCAAAGCGCGACTGTGACTAGACATTCGTGACTAAATAAATTCCGTTTCGAAAGAGTGTTGTCCGTCGAGTGGAAAGCAATTTGTTAAAAAATTTAATTTCCTCTGTTATGCTTTGTTGTCTTTTTTCTGCCGGCGCGTCAGCAAATCGCTCGGTTATCGATCGAGAGGCGATGGTGTATCGAGCTCGAACAGAGGCGGAGTTTCACGGCCGACGGGAATTTGCATGATCGAATTACCACATAAAGATACCTCACCGGCCGGTATGATGTGATAGACGCAGGGCACTTGTTGATGTCCAATTCGATTGGTCGCCCAGCAGAGCAACGTGCCGTAATCCAATTCGGTCATGGGTGTGTATGAGACGATCGAGGATGTGCCAGCCCGGGCGATATGGTCTGCGCCCACGTTGATACTCTCCGCGGAATTGTTGAAGGTCCAACGGAATTGAACCTCCGGCGGGTTCGCGTCCACTTGGCAGGATATGTTTGCCTTTTCTTGTTTCGCCACGCCGAGGACTTCCGTTTGGTTCCGTTTGCATGTCGGCGCGACTGGAATCATCATTTAAATCGCCCGCCGGGTTATTTTGATCGTTCGTTTGCCCAAGTTCTGCTTGGATTGCGTTGTTTATCAAATTATTACTTTCTGAACGGTTTCTAGCTGGTATCTGTTTCTTCCAAATAGTATCGAAAATTTTATTGTTCTAAATATTTAGCTATTTGAGCAAGTATATGCAAGCAATAAATATACATTTTAATTATTCGATAGGAAATTATTAACGACAGATTAATGATGATTAGATTGCGGATTTTATACATTTTTGTTAAAAGTTATAGGGTCTGAAATGATACTGTGAAGATATTTGAACAATTTGAAAATACTTTTATATAATGTATAACTTATTAAAATTATTAAAAGAGGAAAGACATTTTTATCTGGCTTACGTTTTTTACGATTAAAATAGGAAATCTTTACTTTGCAAAAAATCCGCTATCTAATAATAATTCAGTATATGTTACTCTTTAGACTCGTGAAAGCAAAACGTTACATTATGAGCACGTGACCTGCTCAACCCTTCCAGCAATCGATCTTAAGTTTCTTTTTGTTGACGGTATAGATAGTTTGTCATTTTTCGTAGTTGTTTTCACAATAAATAGATTACACGAGGGAAGGTTCTCGCTATAAACAATCCTAATCTCGCATGTTAAATTATTAACGTGAAAATTGAGGAGATACAATGCACAAATGTAGTGCACACATGATTTAATGCTGATTAAACCGAGAGGGATGAAGGGAAGCTAACAATATAGGAGAAATAATCTAATTGTTCGCATACGTGCCGAACCGCGTGTGTTTCGTGTGCTCGGGCAAACAAACAGTCTGGCTTCGTCAGAGAACGAACGCTTTCATCTAGTAATTCCGGGGAACCGATTAGCCCTTGTTACCACGTGTGCTTTATGTAATCATAGAATTAGGCGGCGCGAGCATTTAATTATTTCAATGAAGTCACTCACACATCACGTTCAAGTAGAACGGCGAACTTTCGCCGTTTCCTTCGGTGTTGTGCCCGATGCAGGTGTAGTTCCCGGCGCTTTTGCGGTCGACGACCTGCAGCGCCAGGCTCTGATTGCTAATAATGATACCCTGCGCGATGTTGTGATGGAGAGGCTCGCCCTGGAACAGAGCGCAACGAACGTCAGCTTCCAACTTTCGGCGATCTCAACCTTATAACCAGACAGATCTTATGGTTGCTGTTATACTATTTTCTAGCTATTAAACAATTAAGAAGGAAAGCAAACTTTTATTTTATCAAAGAAGAGAACAAATTTTTACTTTGCTTCAGTTCGTTGTAATTGAGATAGAAAAGTTTTATTTCGTATAAAAATTTATATGATAATCATGACACTTTGTTAATCTGATTGCCTTCAATCTTATATCGCTGTTTATGGTTAACAGAATTGCATTAGTAGGATCATCAGTAAAGTAAATCAATATTGTTGTGGTGTCCTCGGCATTTTCCGATTAAACTTAAGGTCGCTTTTGTGAGAATCAATCTAAATTTTCGTTGTGATGTAATTTTGTTATTTTTTATTTGTTTTTATTTTGAAATTGGCTCACATTATAAAAACTCTTTTATAGGAAATGAATTAGAAATGTCTAAATAAATTCAGTCTTGTCGTTTCGATAGAACAACACACGCCGGTCACTTTTAGCGCAGAATTTCCATTAACGAACAGAAAGACGGCTATAGATTTTCACTTCCTTCGTCGGCTATAAATTGATTAGCATCAGAGACATAAAGGTACGCGCCAAAGCCATGAAGTCTAATAAAACGTGTGGTAGAAAATTTCAGGTATTGACACGAGAGTTAAACGGATGTCGGCAATATATTAAGCTTCCTCTATCTACCTGGCGCGGAAGGCAGTTGAGTTTCCGTGTTCCGGTGGCCCACGGGAGATACGTGTGGCCGCGTGTACACGTGTACGTAACGCTTCCGCCCGTGGTCGGATGGTACAGCAAGATAAAAGAGACTCTGGCCACGCGATCGAACTTATTACGAAACTTTGAATACCTTGTTCGCCCGAACTTTGTTTCCCTTTTTATACTAATAGACTGCCGGTTCACGGCGCGGACTCTTTCGAGACGCGCGCGAACGCGCCGGTCCTGCTTCGTAACCGGCGAACTTTCTCGGTATCTGGCGCGGCCCGGGAATGGGCCATTTTCGAAACTTCCTGATCCTCGGAAAATAGGCTTTTCTTAAATTGCGGCCGATATGCGAGGACACGGTCGCCCGTAAAGCCTCACCGGCCCGTCGGGCACCCGACACCACCGGATACCAATGAACGACACGTGTCTGAATGATACGAGTTCTTTCGCGCTAAGGCCTGGACCAATTTTATTCGATATACAGGGTGTCCCAGTTTTTAAGGTTCAAACTTTGTCAGTGTATTCTATGGCACAAAGTAAGAAAAAAATGTTATCGAAACATAGGTAATATAGAGCTTTGTTAAGAAGTTATAACAAAATTTAAAAAGAAGAATATTAATCAACTTGATGTTACTTGGATCAACAATATTGTGTTTTGAATCATTAGAAGAAAACGTTCTTATTTTAAGAATACTTTACACCAATTTACTTCAAGCCAAATTCTCTCCTCTAAATGACATTGTTACGAGCCGAGGGCCACTGCACACGTGGCCGGAGGTTAAATGAGTTTGTGCGGATATTTTGTATGGAATGCGTGGACTGGCCGATGCCTCTTTCATCACCGGGTCGCCACTTAGTAGGATAAGGTTTCACGGACTGGCCGTTGCCTCTTTCATCAACGGGTCGCCGCTAGTAGGAAATTGCGTGGACTGGCCGTTGCCTCTTTCATCAACGGGTCGCCACTAGGTGTAGGGATAGTTCACGGACTGGCCGTTGCCTCTTTCATCAACGGGTCGCCGCTAGGTGTAAAGGTAGGGTAAGCGTGGACTGGCCGTTGCCTCTTTCATCAACGGGTCGCCACAAGGTGTAAAGGTAAAATGTTTCGTGGACTGGCCGATGCCTCTTTCATCACCGGGTCGCCACTTTAGATAGGAAATGCGTGGACTGGCCGTTGCCTCTTTCATCAACGGGTCGCCACTGGGGGATAGGTTTGGTTCACGGACTGGCCGTTGCCTCTTTCATCAACGGGTCGCCGCTAGGAGGAAATTGCGTGGACTGGCCGATGCCTCTTTCATCACCGGGTCGCCACTAGATAGGAAGTTGGTTTCGTGGACTGGCCGATGCCTCTTTCATCACCGGGTCGCCACTTATTGGGTAATTGGGTTCTGGATTGACTCTAAATTTGCCTCGTAACTTCAAAGAAATGTTAATAGATACACCTCGAGCGGCAAAGGTGTATCTTTGTGGGATCGTTACCAACAACTGACTCGAAGTGGGAGATGGAATGAAATAACTTGTACACTGAATTGAAAGTAAACTAATATAATCTAACAACTTCAGTCTGTTACAAGTGCGTAAGTGTAGTGTAAGATTCGCGATGGTCCTAAGACACGCTCCCTGGTTTTCGCACCAAGTCGGCGGGGGTTAACTATTGCTCGAAGGAGAACTTGACTCGATCTTGCTACGTCTCGCGTCGTGGTTAGACTTGAAACTGCCCCGATGAGAAGAGAAATCTTAGCCCTTTTATACGCGGCTGAACTAGAATATTTGGTGGTGGGGACTGGGCCTACGTGACCAGATCATCCCGCGGATGATACCGTGACATGTGGTCCCAGCCCTCAAACTGGCGTCCGTTAGAAGACTAAACATTTCTTATGTTTGAATTGTGGGGGCCTACACCGCGGATGATACAGTGACTCGGAAACAGGTGGTCCCAGCCCTTAGGCTGGCGTTCGTCGGAAGACTAAACATTTTTGTATTATGATCGCGGAACCGTGCTCCCGGCCGACGTTAGCTAGCGTAAACCTTCAAGAAAGGAGCAGAAAAAACGTCGGGAGTAATCTCCGTACGTAACAACATAATCCTTGAAATAATATGCATAGAAAATGTTCATTTTTGAGAGATCTTAGATGGATTCATCTAATTTCGTCACAGAAGAAAATAATCGTTCCTCTGGTACGGAAGATGAAAGAGGGAATGAAGATGTTAGTACAATGCAGATTCAGGGCTGATTAATTAGATCATAGTGTAATTTCTCAGAAGAATTTCGTGATTATATCAAATAGTTATTTCATACAATAATATAATAATATTTCAAACAATGTCATTTTAAATGTGGCTTGGTCTGGTCCACGGAATCAAAGTTTATGCGAATTACATTAGATCGAACGGTCTTAGAACGAGTAGAAACGTGGACGCAGGATTGTCGTAGGTCAGATGGCAATGGTTGAGGACGGTTCAAAGCGGATTACGATCGTTATTGGGAAGTTGGAGTCTACTGGGACCGTTTGTCACCGATCAAAGTAAAATCCGGTTAAATGTTGGGATAACAATGTAGCATACATATCATGTTTACAGACAAACGGCTGCGTTTATGGATTGTTCTAGACCCTCACTGCCCTGGTTCAGTTTTGTATGCGGATGATAACTGCTGACAATCATTTAATGTACATTATTTGCAGATAAGGATATGACTTTAAGTAAATATTTCAATAGTAATAATAATTTTAACTGTAGACCAAGTAATGTCTTTTTGGGATATAATCTAATGCTTTCATCATTATCGGGATTCGTGTAGTCTATAAATGAACATATTCGATGGAGAAAGAATTAAATAAATCTTCAACCTTTTCTTTGGTGTATTTACTCTCTGATTAGTCGGGGGTTTTCGTTAATAACTTGTTAACATTCGAACGGCGAACCTTTTTGACAAAAATATAACTTAGTGTACTTCGACTCACGTATCAACTTATCTATCCACTTTTTACAATTAGAAACTAGATTGTTCAATAATATTTATAATAGTAATAGTAAAAATAATAATTCTTATTCGCTAATAAAAAAACAAAATACAGTACCAAGTTAAGTAATCAAACAGAGTGCAAACGAGGAAATAAAGACAGAAAAAGATAAGGTTTATAACAAATTGTGCGAATACAGAAATCCAGGTATCTGAAAGAAGTGAAAAGCGTTTATACTCTGGGTCCAAATGGACTCGAATCCCGACGTTAACAAAACCGCAGCCAACGATTTCATTGAAGCAAAACCGGAGTGTAGCCGGGAGTTCTAGGACATCCTTTATCAAAATAAATATAAAAGGGGTTGTTTACCAAGTGCCGCCATTCCACCTTGTACACGGGTGGCTCAGCCTGGATCAGACAGTCGAAGTAGACGTCGGCGCCCTCCTGTATCGCGTTCGGGTTCAGATTCGCTCCTAGCTGTATCCTTGTCTCGGGCGTGTCTGCGAATTGAACACGTCAATAAGTCGCAGCCTAGCGTAATAATCGTGACGGACCGCACAGCCAACCGGTACCAACGGGTCCCGAGTGTGTCTTTAATACGCTTACAGTGTATCTCGAGGTCCCAGCCGTCATCTATCGGCTCGGTTCCCATGATTGAGTTTTCAGCCCGGCACGACAAGTGTCTGCCAGCATCTGCTCTGGTCGCCCTGAAAGACAGGGTGCTGGTGGTCGTGTTCCCGTCGCTCGAAGTCTGTAACAATATTATGATAACTTCCCTCCGTTACTTTTTATCAACCGTGCTTTTTCTACCGCGCATTTTTTACATCCCAAACTCCCCACCACGTTCGTGAATTAACGGCGGATTTACGGATCAGACCGGGAAAATCCAGTAATTAGATGTCCAACAGCACGTATTTCTCTCATGCAGAATACAAAATGTCTGTGTTAATTTCAAGATACAAAAGCTACGTGAACATTTATTTCCGTTTTTGTGGGATTTCTTTCATTCTCTCAACTACTTCTATTGTTATTATGCCATTTAATTCTATCATATGCCACCACTAAAAATTGTATCATGTTCTAAATTAATCTCTACATTTTCAAATATTTTTATATTCTAAAAACTTAAAAGTACAATTATTGTATGGGTCACAAGACTCAATTTCATTTGTATAAAATGCACTAAGTCACGTAAAATGAAAATATTGTAGATCGGAATAGCAATTTTCGATTTTGAATTAAAATAGCCTCGAGTGCAAAGAGTATGATAAACATTGAAAGTGTGCAAACTCTAGTAAAATCGTTTTGTTATCGTTTTGATATTCTTGTAAAGCCAAGGAAGAAAGTCTCATCAGCGGCTTCGTGTTATCATCTCGATTCGATAGTTCGATAGAAATATCTCTATTAAATTTTTTTCTGGTGAAAAACTTGCGGCGTTCTCCGCAAATTACCTTAGACCGGCCTGATCATTATTGACTACCACAGGCCGCAGGATGACCGTGATGGATACCGGTACTTCGGGGATTCTATGATTTAATTATTTTCACGCCTCTTCGATGAGGCGAAGGCCGACGAGAAAGAAGAGTATCCCGTGATTTATCGGCCGTGGAAGCAAGGAAACTTCCTCACCACTGTTTCCCATTATCCCCACGATAATATAGCAATATGTTATCGTTAACCCGCGTGTATCGAAGGTACCGCGCCACCACGGGTCTCCTGGCTGGAATTACCGGGTCTTCGTTAAAGTCTTCGCCCTTTTTCCTCGGCCGCCGTCGTCTGAATTACGCGTTATCCACGACGAACAAAATGGTAATTCCATCGTCTGACACTCACCTTCCGCTCCGCACATCTTGTAAATTAGAAATTTTAATTCCCTCGTTGAAATTCCTTTCGCGTTACCGCGTTACTTAATCAAGATATAAATATTTGAGCCGCGGAGATTGAGAGATAACGAACGCCGCGGTGAACGCGCGGCGGGCAAAGTGGCCAGGAAAGGAAACATAGAAAATATTGTTCCGAAGTCGATGCTTCTCATCCCATAAGACTTTGCTGTGCCGCTTATATAAGAAAGTTAAACAAAAGAGGATGAGGCGTAAGAAGAAATACGACGGGGGAACTCCTATAATCTATAGGAGAACGACGGAGGAAACGAGATCGTTCTTCTTCCTTCTCTTCTTCCCTCTTCTTCTTCTTCTCATCCTTTCTTGTAATCTTCCAGTTTGGAAAGTTTCGTTTCGCCCACCGCGCGCGTCCCGCTTCCCGTCTAACACGCTCGCAACAAGCATCCCTCTCGGTGAATACTTCCTGTTTGAATTGATAGACGTTTCCGGCCAATCTTTTGGGGACGATATAGCTGATGAAAGTTTTTCAAAGGATCTGCGACGAACGAGCCGAAAGAGACTGACATGCGCGTTACCAGAAATCCTGCGTAGCGTGGCACAAACATTTTTTGGCTGATGAGACATTAGAGAGGGAGGAATTATACTCTTTGTAGTGGATACGCTAATCTGTTATTTAGTATCGATCCAGCGTTTGTGAAAGACGTTTGCTTTCAATAGGTTTGTGGTATGAGGTTGAGCAATTTCTTATTTTGTAGGAATTTGTGCAAAAGTCTACCTTTTAATCATTTTATTTAGGGGAGCACTGCCAGGGGTGAGATATTTTTATTTAAGATAACGAGAAAGCTAAATGATTTGAACTAGGTTCGGTTTAAAGCATTCGAAAGATTAGTTACTTTACTACAAGAGTGCATATGTCAATAAGGTTTCTCCTACGTCTAGTTGTATTTTTCATTTTCTCAACTCGTTCATTATGATAAAAAATTCTATGCAATGCTATATGTCAACATTATTAAGGAAATATCTGATCGTCACTCTTCGATAAATAGAACAGGTATTTAAGACATACTAGCTCTACATATGTATGGTATAATTACAAAATAAATATAATTCTATAATAGTTAGATTCACAATTTTTATGATAATCGTAATGCTCCATTCATGGCAATTCTCGCCTACTTTAATTGCAAGTGATATTCGTAAAATTCCATCAGGTTGACGTCAGATCGTTAACAGTTACATTTTCTAAAAATAATTTCCACAAAAGGTAACCATGAAAACTGATACTGAAAGAGTGTCTCGATTAAAATCAGTGTTTTGTAAAAATTTAAAACTAGTCGAAAGAAAAACAAATTTGTTGAGAATTTCCTTCTTGATTCCATAGAGCATATCTTCACATAATTCTGCTAACTGTATCGTCGAAAAAGTATAGAAAATATAGTCCATTGTTACAATCGAAGCAATTGAACTTACGAAGTTTCCGGTTAGCACATTAGACTATCTGGGCCAGATCATTATAATTTTCCAGGCGCAAGAATGTTCCGGTAGTTTCGCCCTACCAAGTACGCGAGAATCCCTGCGAAGAAGAACGAAAGTTCAACCAGCGAAGGGCACTCAGTTTCTCGGCGAAGAACGCTTAATCACTCTCGAATTGCCCGCGGAATCCCTTCGATTCGTTTTTCCGTTTCGCGGGGCCGTCCGCCAGTGGCTAATTAATTGGCGACGCGTCGTCCCCGAAGCCGCGGGCCATTTTAGCTTAATTACGCGGCCGTAACGAAAGCATGCAGTCGACCGCGGAGTATAGGCGCGGCGTTATCACGTCACTGGCTTACTGCGATTTAAATTATTCGTCGTCTAATGGCGCTTTCAGCGCGGCTTAAGCACGCGGTGAGGTGGGCCGGGCCAGGCCGGGGCCCAGATAACGTTATCCTGGCACGCTATCGCGCACGCAGGGGAGAGAATGCGACACGGGATCCCACGCGTAAGCATCTATCCCGGGGCTCCTTCGAGGGACTACGCCGAGATTACAAATTACGCTGAGTGCACGCGCCGACGATGCTAAATCGAATCTCATTGGTACGCTCTCACGGCCATTCCTCTACCGTGTTCCACCTAGCCAAACCGGGCCAGCGATACCTGTGCACCACTGCAGTCCACCGTCCGTTCTTGTTTTCTTAACGGTTGCAGTAGCTTCTTGAAAATAGTTCGCCCGATTGATCGTTTCCTATTACCACGCTGCGGATCTTTATGTGCTCAAGGAGCACACGATCTGTTCAAATAACCAATATCGATATATCTTGCAATTATCGAAAAAAATATATTCGTCAGCAAAATGAAAGCATCATTAATTATTAATGTTAATATTTGAACGGTTGTAACTACGTTAAATGATATCATAGAATCGTGATTAGTTTTTTAAATTAAAACTTGAAGTCTCTATCATTCCATATTCTAATTTTTATTATCATGCATTCCTAAATCTAAGAGCATGTTTATGATACCGGAAGAATAGAAAGTTAAACGCCCTTGTTCGTTGTTAGAAAGTAGATGAAAGTCAAGTTTGCGTTTTTATTTATCAATTCAGTTCGTCATTTAGAATAGAAAATATTAGACCGCACATGGTCAAAATGTTATTCGGTTACGAGATATTCAAGCTTAAATATTGCAAAGTTGTGGTCCTATGGATATTGACTGCATTTAGATGACACTGGTTCTCATAAATATTTCATGATACGATGATTTAATTATAAATTACAATTGAACAGCTTGTTTGACTACGACGGACTTCTTGAATAAACTACGAATATTGTTTACTTCGAATACGTATTCGCCATAAAGCATTCTGCACAGGAAAATTCGCGATTTCTGATCAGAGTGCAATCCCTCAAACGCATAAGTTAACGCACCGCAGGGATTACTCTACGGGGGGTGAGCTTGGCCGTACACCATCTAGTAAAAATATGGGATCGCTTTATTACAGGACTCGATCATAGGACATTTCGCAGGTTCGAGGGGGAGAGTTTGCGACTTTGATTTACACTTGGTAGTTTTACTTACGGTATCCTTGGAGCCGACCAAACGCTGTTTGTCCCTCCACCAGGTCACATTGGCCGGCGGCATGGAACCGGAAGTCGTGCACACCAGCTCGTACTTCATGCCCGCTGACAGCGGTTGGTTCGCTCCGATTATCTTGACGTCGAGCGGGCTGACTGCAAGAACGTTCGTTCACGTGGTATCAGTGTCACGTCGAAACGAAAATGTATGAACGGAAATTGCCGCTTCGAATGGCCGACTAAAACGATGACGAAGGAGTTATGATAATTAATGCCCGACTAGAAATGATGATGGAGCTTTGCCCGTTGAACATCGTAGTGAAACGACTACACAGCTGTGACCGACGGCCAGAATAAGATATAAAATGATCATGCTAACTGAAATCCAAAGAGGATTGCGATGAAATTTTGCACGACTGTGTTTAGTAGACCATCTCAAGGGCTCTTAATCGCAAATGACGAAGTATAGTTCGCTGTCCAAGTATAGTTTAAATAAGTGTTTTTAGAACTCAATTAGTTAGTAATTAGTTATTTAAA
The DNA here is from genome assembly GCF_028453695.1 of Augochlora pura. Classification (NCBI taxonomy): domain Eukaryota; kingdom Metazoa; phylum Arthropoda; class Insecta; order Hymenoptera; family Halictidae; genus Augochlora; species Augochlora pura. The sequence goes on from NC_135775.1 coordinate 8,875,917, forward strand.
AAAAAGGAACTTCTGAGAAAAAAATTCTCTCACAGTTTTATTTGTACAACATTTATCTCAATTATTTTTGTATATCGTGTAGCATTTGTAATTTATCACCACTTGTTAGGCATGTCTATTAATTTGACTGCCACGTGGCACCCTAAAAAAATCTCGTCAAACCAAAATATTCTATTTACTGAAATAAAAATTGTACAGTAAAGTTGTACGACAACAATTCCTCCTTCTACATTCTGACATTTTACGAATCCGAATAAAACTAGATAATTGTAATAAATCAGCGTAAAAATTCATTTTCAAATGAAAGTAACCAACGTCATCACTCACGTATGTGTAACTCGACAGTCAAAGCGTTAATCCCATGCGCAAAGTTTTAACAAAATCGATATGCATCAGTCACCGGTATTTCCTCATAATTTATGTAAATAGATCGAGTGATCCGGTCATTTTTATCGCGGTTCCATTAATATTCTACCCAACACTCGAACGATATATAGCTTGGATTATGGAAAGCGTGTATGAGATATTTTTTTACACCGGATTTCGCAAACTGGTTTAGTCAAATGAGAATTTGCATAAAGGTTCTCCGTAAACAATCAAACCGTAGGTAAGCGTAGAGACCGCAGGTAGAAACGTAGACACCTGTGCAGCTTGCGGACGGATCGGTAGAATAGGTCGATGTGTTATCGGACGGTAAAGGGACGCTGGGTAAGTAGATTAGAAAGGTTCGCGGACAGACGAGTGGAAGCAGGAGACTGTAGTCGGACAAGTAGAACAGATAGGTGGATATCCAAACAAGTGGAATGGGCCAGATAAGTAAAATTGGACGATCGCGGCCAGATAAGAGACAGTTTTGTTCCGGAGAATAGGAGCGCGTTCGTGCCAGATATTGGACAGTCTATTATCGAAATAAAAGATTGCGAATAACATGAGAGAAATGAAGAACATAATGTGCGCCGATGTAAGGATCTTAATTACATAATCGAATGAATGCATTCCTAAACAATGGACGATTGATCATACGTTGTTGAAACTGCCATTATTCACCGTGCCCTCTTTTCTTCGCCATTTTCCGTAACTGCAGCAGTATCTTTTTTTTTGTATCAAACATGCAATTAGAATTAATTAGCAACCTCCCAGAATCCATTTCTCACCGTTACTTTCAGAAGAAAAAAATAAGCTTTCTATTTTATCGACCACATACATGTTAGACTCCTACTTCACCGATTATGTTACTATTGTATTTACTACGTCGGCTTATTTTTAAACGATTTAAAAATGATCAAAGTAATTCGTTTGAGTCGATTGATTCTTATATAATATTATGTATAAAGTGGTCAAGAGTTTAAAGTATATTTACTATGAAATCGTAAATATATGCTATTTGTTCGTATATCGAGCTGTTTTTCAAACTCGTAGCTCGACACTCGAGATATCATCTCGGACGAAATTACTCAGAAAGCGTACAAAAATACGCGCGATCAGTTAGCCGGTCTCCCCGCAACGAAACAGAAAGCACGCGGCGTTTTCTTGCCAATATTTGTCTCGCGCTGCCGACCGAGCCGAGAGTATCTCGCCGAATCGTCGAGAGACTCTCAGACGAGGCGCGCTTTTGCATTTCACAGGGTGGGTTCCGGGGAAATTTCGTTTCTGCTAGGTGCTCGATCATAGACGGACGTCGGAGACGACTGGATCAAAGAACCTCCGATTTGCGAGCATAAATGCGCGAGGGTGGCGGGCGCTGTCTCGAAATAAATGTGGTCGAGAGGGGCACGTTCTTCGGTCGCTGCACGCGGGGTGAAATTCTCGACGTATGTATAAACGACGAACTTCTTCATAACACAGGTTGTGTCAATAAGATCAAACGAAACACGATATTCCAAGTGGCTTAACAAAAATTTCGATTCCTTTTAAGAATTGCGCCGTCCGACTGATGCGTCATTTAAGTGTTACTGTTCCTTAGAACTGGAAATTTATTTAAGATAAGTTCATATAACGTAAGTTTATCTAAGATGAATGCAGTGGCTCGCATTATTTTTTGGAGATGTTAGGAGAAGTAGTTTACTGTACAGTGAATGAAATTCTTTTTTTAATTTTGCTACTACTTGGGATTATAAAAAAGAGAGTAGATCTTTAATTGTTTGTAGCTCATTACAATGTTAACCGATTTCAAGGAAATTCTCTGTATGTGTATAAGTTATTGAAATGTACAATTCATAATTGCGAAATATATCAAATCGTAATTTCGAAATATACATATATAATAAAATTCTTTAGATATTGCTTAGTAAACTAGTCTCCCTAACATTTTGATATAAAAGATATCTGATTAATGGTTAACAATTATAAATCGTTAATCATGAATCATACTTTTTCCCTCCACCTTTCTATAACATTAATATAAAATGATTAGTACGCTCACGTTTTAAAAGAGCCCAATCAAGTCTATGGAAATATCAATTTCCAATCCAGTTGTCGCACAGCAAAGAGATACGTATTTAGTATGATTCGATCACAGTGTTGAGAAAAGATTTGTAACGACTCTGTCAGGGATCGTGGCTATTTTTTATCGGACGTTCTAGCGGCTACATTTGTAGCAACAGTAAGGTTAAGCGTGGAGTTTCCGAGACGTTTTGCGGCGAAGGGTCGAGTGTCACCGACGCGACGCGGCAACAGCGGACGAGCAATTTTCCGAATAATTCGATTCGTTGGGGCGAGGTCTGAGGGCCTGGCGTGGGGATGATGTATCGCTTTATAACAAAGAGAATTTATCAATGTCAATTTGTCGCGCGCGCGCGCGCGCCGGTGACTACACGGGCCACCGACGTCGCCCAGCTATCGCTCGACCGAGTGTCGCTCGAGAAAAGAAGTACCAAGGAAAGGAAACGGCCTGAACGAGGCCGAGACGCTTAATTTTCGTCCGGAGACGTTATCGTTCAGTTACACGGAGACGTAACGGGGCGAGGATTAATTATGAAAATTCTTTCATTTGCCTCGGTAGGGCCACGGCCCGTTTATTGTTCGTCGGCCGCGAGCCGGAACGCGTGGCAGAAGGAATTAAATCGTCTCGGTCTGCACGTGACTCGGACGGTTTTTCACTGGCCTCCTGTCCCTTTGTAATGCAACGCAATTACAGCGGATAAGAAGTTAGGGGAGGCACCGCGCATTGTTGCTTTGCGATCACGTTGTTACGGCGAGACGTCTTGCAGCGGCAAGGATTTATGAGTGACACGGCGCAATAAAATCCCTCAGTTTCTTGTAAAACGATCGTTGAGGAACGGGCGCCGAGATTCGAGACAAATTGAAGAAAGAGGAATGCGTACTGCTCGTGCAATAAACGCGATGAATTTAATCGGGGAAATAAGAACTGAGCGAGTAGAATGAGCAAACGCGATGGAGATCGGTGGCAGGATTAGGCGGACAGTAGGAGCTATAGATTCGTTGAGCATGTAGCATATAAATCACCGTCTGACACGACAAGTAGCACAGATTAGATTCGGCCAGGCAACTAGCCTGCGTCGCTGTCGGTTCAAACAAGTGGTACAACCGTGTAGGATCTGAAAAGTGGTAAACGTACGCACAGTTCTACGAATAGCAGAAATCAGTGCTTGGTCAAACAGACTGAACAATTTGCGCGATCCAACAGATACTGTGTTACTTTAAATCGGTTCTTTACTTTAAAAAGTACCATTTTTAATTAACATTGAGTTTCTGTTACCATCATTGCATCAAATGATATGTAAATACTTATTTATAGCTGTCGTTTAAACCAATGATATATGTGGTGGTATAGTTAGATAAGTGACAAAGAACGATGCGAACAGATAAGAGAAACAAGGGTCGACATGAATGGACAAATGACATAAATTCATGAGTAGCATAAGCTAACACGTAATCAGACAAATGACAGGGAATGTGACAAGACAATCGAAACTCCAAACAAATTTACGAAAGATCAAGATAGTAAAGTAGAAAAATTACCAGTTGAATAAGTAATGTATATACCAACGTGTAATCAGGCAAATGACACAACATGTAACAAGACAATCGAAACGAGTTTACGAATGATCAAGATAGTAAAATGGTTCAGTGACCAATGAAAGAGTAAATATGATAAGACGATAGGACATAAGTTCAAGAATTATAAAATTATTAACACTGATCAACCACCGATTGATAAGGAAGTGTGAATGTATAAAAAATAGATCTTCGACAATAACGCCACCGTATTTTTTATCGTCAACAGGACCGTATAATATCATCGAGTTTTCATCAATGCGAATACTTATTGCGAACCATTTGATATTCTCTTCCCGTTCGATCGTTTAAAACAGCAATTTCTTTTTAGCTGTATCTACCTGCGAATGACTCTACAAAGCTCACGCCAAACTGTACTCTCGTTTATCAAATAAATGAAATATCACGAACGATAAAAATAATAAAGTGGCCGAAATGAACAAGTAGTATACACCAAGCCATGGTCAGGCGATAAAAATGCACCCTCGGTAAAGCCATCGATACATGTCAACGAAGAGCGACTACTCTGGTCAACAATTTCTTTGGAAGTCCGCAGAACGCGGCGCTGATTCTTTGCGGACGACGAATCGAGAAAGTCGATTTCGTTGATTCTGGTCGCGGCGACGGGAAAGCCCCGGCGAGCAACATTGAAAAACCATTTTCCCGGCCGCTTCGACGACCGTCCCGTTCTAACCTCGTTGCAGAAGTTACAGTAACTCGGTTGCGCGCGTCGGTGCTGGAAACTTCTTGCTGCAATCTCGCGGTCGCGGTGGCGGCAAGAAAGCCCGAAATCGCGGTGCGAATTCAGCGGGAAAGTTAACGCGGTGAGTTACCGGGCCGACGGGCCGCGACGGGACCCGGCTCTCGAACGCGGACAAAGGAAACGGACGCGAACGCACGGTTTTCTGCGTGCACGCGCCGCGTAACTCACCGGCGACCGCGTTCACAAAAGGAAAAGTTACGGGCGCGGAACGTCGCGAGTCGACCGCGATACTGTCCACCAGCCAGAGCAAATTTTCGCGACCGCGTCGACGATACGGCCTTTATGGTCGAACAATGCGCGTGTCTTGATTTTGCACCGCTGACGGACGTCTCCGAAAATGGGGCGTCTCCGAGCGGTCGGACATTATCGTGTACACAATTTAATAGCTCGAGCGGACCGTGGATCTTTGTGCGAAGTCAGCACTTTCTGACGGTACAGCAGGAATCAACGGACGAATGAAAACTCGTTTCCCCTTTCCGAATGTTCGCAAGGCGGATGTAACGGTGCACTGAAATTCTAAGCTTACACTTTGTTTGATTTTTGGGTAATTATTGTAAAGCGGGAACGAAAGGCGATTTGTTAATGTTTAGAATAAAGAAGAACAAAACTTTTTGACATTTTTCTCGTGGCTTCGAAATTTGATGCTCGTAGAAGGAAAATACCGAATCAAGTACTTTTTTAATGCGTTCACAGAACGAAATTTGTTTAAGAATTTGTTTTAGAACGATCGAACACATTCGAGGCGTGTGTGAGGATTAATGGGGCGCTGTTAAAAATTTAGTCGCGCGGTCAGTCCAGTGATCGAATATTTTTGCAATTTTATTATGTGCCTTTAAAAGTATTGCAAATGCCATTTAGTATTTGCTTATAATTAGTTTCACATTTTATACGCTTCATTTGAGAAATATTCATTGATCGTTTGACGAATTGTTTTCAATAAAATCCTATAGTATACATAAGAAAAGATGTAACTATCAAACACTGTTCATGATAGTATTAACTTAGTAGAAGAACATTTCGCTTACGATAATATTATTTGTATTGTTTCCGTCGCCGATCCGAAAACATTTTCACGGACGCGCGCGCGGTTCGGTAATGAAATTCTGTAAGACGCCCTTTGTAAAATGACTCGGGACGCGATCGCTTTTAAAAGAGTCGTAGAGGTGGCTTCGAACCACCCGACATCTCCGGCTCCGTCAATATTGGCTTTCCCCGTGATTACGTAATAAAGTAAACATCGTTTCACCCCCTTTGGGTTATCGACCGACCGAATTAGCTCGATGCAAGTCATGTAAATTAATCCCGGCCACAACTCAGCAGGGACGCTGGCCAGAGTGGGCCACCAGTGGCGACGGAATGGAATATTTGAAATACTGGGTCTGCCAGAAAGTTTCGTCTGTCTTCTGATTACTAAGGTGTACTTGAATAAAAACGATAAATATTTATTGGCCGTGTACTTTCATCTTGCTGCGAGCTGCGCCGTATGAAATAGCGGACTCCACAGTCGGAATGGGTAGTTAGCTGAATCAACACAGTGAATTTCTCGGTTGACGTTTCCGGTGAGTTGTGCATTATCCTCTCGATGAATGATTTTAGTAAAGCAACGTTCGGGCGAGTAGCACAGATTTGTATGGTCGAACGCGTCAGAAATTTGGGTGGACGAGAAATGAGTTTGCTCAATTATGGTTCTGGAGTAGGTGCTGAGGGGTCTAGCACAGTCCTCTTGTCAGAAGGTACACCGGTATTCTTGACTCCGCAGCCGGAACCTTTAGGAAGCTATACTTATTCTTCAAGAACGGATAAAGATTTCTTAATTTTTTAAACATGCGTTAACGATTGCGCTCCATCATATTTCGGTACAAATTCGAGTTGAAAACCATCACCTGAGGCTACTACTATCAGTCTTCTCGTTATTCTCTAAGCACAAGCTAACGCTAACGGTCAAGTAGAACAAGTTCATACAATCTTGAGGATCTGAAATTGGCTTGATCATCGGCGATCGAAAGGGCAACACACCAATTTCCCTTTCATCGAATAATGATAACAGTGGGGCAATTCAGCACCCAATCGGACCATAATCGAGCCCCCATTCGGCGCGATCATTTTACGAGCCGGTCGTAAAGCTAGTCGTTAACCATGTAGTCGGTTTGACTGACAATACCGACGCACGCGATTCCAATCCAATCCCGACGATGAGTAATTGAACAGGCACTTTAATCGGCGCATACCGATTTTCTTTAAAGAAAGCGTTCTTGGAACGTGGGCCTCCCCGCGTTCCAGGATTTACTGTTATCGTGGCTTCTATTTCCTGCCGATGACAGTAAACTAATTTGATTTGATCGACTCGAAGAAGCTTATTTGAACTTGGACCGCCTTCTACGAGCTGACTCGATCCGCAAACACGGGGGCCCGGAAGGAAAAAGAGGAAGATTCACCAGCTGCATTCGCGGGAATGGGGGAGCCCCGAACTCGCTGGATACGCCATTACCCTTAATAGCCTTCAGAGCCGCATGGAGATCGATATATCCCGTTCCAAACGGAAAATGACTGAGACACTCCCGAGCTCTCTCGGCCATCGAGAGGCCACGGAACTTTGGATCGCGATCGTTCGAGCAAGACCATCGCCGGCCAGATATCGCTCGTGATTCCTGACGCGATAAGCGTCCAACTCTGGCCTTTAATCCTGCGCATTATAGCCTTTTTTTCGATGCCCATCTAATCTACTTTATTAATGAGTCCCTGATATGGAAGCCGGCGCAGTTCCTATCGAACTTATAGTTTCACGTGGGACGCGTTTTCAAAATAATTTTAACACTAACCCTACCGAGCAGCGACACTCTATGCATTGGTGTGCATTGATTCGTAAGAGTGAGAAGATAAAATTTGTTTAGACTCTGGCAAGCTTTAATTATAGCTTGCTACAATAATGTAGTTTATTCAAACAAAGAGGTCTCTTAAAGCTTGTGTGATATTGTAAAACTAGAAACCGGCCATTTTGATCGTGGTAGGTTTAGTGTTAAAGCAGATGAGATTTGTATCGAAGGGATCTCTTTCTACGATACTTGACGTTTAGTATATGCGCATCAACTTTTATGGCATAACGAGACTCGATATTCCTAACACTAAGAAATCATCGGGGATTTCGACATGAAAATCTATGCATTGATCGCAGGAACGGAAGAAGACGTTGAAACATGATTTATCTCTTTCCTCAACAATTTTAATACATCACGAAGCTCTAATACTATGTGCTACGTAGTGATCTTGCGATTACGACATACTGATCGAAGGATATTAACAGTCAACCAATTCACAGGGTCCCAATAAAGTTTGTGACCGGAACACCGTCTCTACGGACTAATAACAATTTGAAACGTAGTCGTACCCGAATTTCATGGGTTGTAACGGCGTTATTGCTGCTTAACGTCACCGTTGTTGGTGTCGCCGTCTCTGACGGCATTTCTGGCGTGAAACTACCGAGCTAATTTTCATTTTCAACTATTTTTTCGTTTCACTTGGTTCGTATCGTTGGATTGCAGAAAATTGATAATTTAATCGGTACGGCCTAGTGTCCTAGTATTTTGTACATTTTGATGGAGTGGTTTTTTATCAGCATATCTCAACGGAACGATATAGAACTCGTCATCCATCATAATACCGGTACAGTAATAATATTAATATAATAACAATGATGTAGTATCGTAAATGTAAGGCGAGCGTTAGATTGTAAGGACGATGTAGCTTTTAAGACGTTATAGGGACCAAGAGGCGCGACATTAAAGAGAGCGAGCGGCATCCGCCCTTACAATGGCAACAGATTAAACAACGAAGATGGGCTAATGGTTTTCATCATTTAAAAGGGGCGGCAGAGTTGTTCTGAAAGTCGAAGAGTAAAGAAGCCTAAGAGTTATCGAATAAACGTGTTCTCGGTTTCGGTATTCTTCTGTTAATTATTCTAATCTATAATTTTTCTAATTTTAAACGAACTTATTATTAAATATATTCCTACGATGATAACAATGGTTCAATCATTTCTGGTATATTCGACACGTGCGCTGAATATCGGATTCGCTGCACATCCTCGCGCAAATATTTACCAGCGCAATTGCCCGTACATGTCACAGAAACGTTCGCTACGAATGCGGCTTGTAATTACAACCATAGGTTCGGTTCCTAACGAACCATGCGAATCGGAGATCTGCCCTGAGGGATAAGGTTGCTGACATTTTCGAAAGGCTAAACAGAAAGAGGATCGGTCCCGACGGACGGGCTCGGGGTCATGGTTTCCGAGGCCTACAATGGATCCTATGGGACACCGTGCAAGCACTTCGACTTAAGTGGTAGCCGCGAGTCGTGTCGTGGACGGGCAACTCTCTTTCGTAGACACGGGGAAATTGGATGAAAGCCGTCGCGGGGTCTACGATGGCTACCGGAGTGGCCGTGGGAGAGAGGAGGAATGGAAACGACGTTTTTCCAAGGACGTATTCGGCCCCTTCGCGCGTTACGCGAGATTGCGCTGTAACGGGGCCACTTATTCTGTGCTTCTGGAGAAATCGACCTGGTCGTAGAGCCTCGGATGCGCTCGAAGGTTCCTCTACCAGCCAGAAATCGTACGGGATTCGTATGAGAGGCAGCAGATTAGATTCGGTGACGTATTAGGCCGTTTAGCGCGACCCCGTTTATAGATTTGTCAAACCGAGGGACCGCCAAATGTTTTAATTTCCGCTGGAGCTGGGTAACAGTTTATTCGGACGACGACTGAGAGATAAGGATCAACGGATACAGTTTTAATTGACATTGTCGGACAAATGTCTAATCGAATAAAAATTCATCCGGATAATAATTTATCTAGATAAGATTTTGGTCGAGTAAAATCTTATTAATATATTATAAAAATTTATCAATAATTATATTATTATTATTATTAATTATATATTTATCATTATATTAATATTATAAAAAGTTATCTGTTATTCGAATAAGAAATTATTCCATCCAGAATGAATTCGCTATATGATCGACTAGAATAACAATTATGGGATATAGAAATGTTACAATTGATTGTTTTTTCAACTGCTGCATCGAAAAGTTTGTTATTTTATTTTGAGATCATTGATGCATAACTACATAATTTTTCTTCGGATGATTGTATATTCCAGAATGCTTGAAAATAATAATTTTACAATTTTTATTCGAATAACTTATTCGAGTAAACAATGAAAAATTATTTGAATTATATTTATTATTCATTAATAATAGATGTAAATATTTATTAAGTAAACAATTAATAGAAATTTTCTTTTTCTTCCAAGAAATGATTGTAACTATCGAGACAGTGGTACCGCACGAAATTAAAAATAAGATGCCTCGCCGAATGAAAACGTGTTTGCTTATTAACAGGTAGCTGGAAAGCATATGTCCCGAGAATTTGATAACGAGCGGAAACGTCGGAAAGTACGCAATCAAGTAGAGGAATTACTGTAATTTATGGACAAAGACCGGAGTGAAACTGGAGCGGCGGGACTTGTGCCGATTCAACAGTTCAACGTCCTAATTAATTGGCGAAAGTTTAATCTAGCAGACGAAAACGGTTCGAAACGCGAGTCCCTTCGATCTCATGGTGTTGATTCCGAGCTTTTATAGGAACGTCCGCGGTGATTTTCGATCCTCGGAGCCGATGCACCGGTTTCTGATAAACAAGCGCCGGAACTTCCATCGCGCAACCGGGTCACCAGTTAATCCGTGATCCTGAAAACAGGATTTATCACGTACATTATGCAAACATTAGCAAACAGGATCCGTGGGGAAAAAATGCTCCACTCTTCGGGGGGGATCCGTTGTTGCCGGGAAACTGGATTTGCTCCATCGTCGGCGAAGTCTGCGTTGCGTCATCGAGGATCAGCCGATGTTCCACTTTTTCGTGAAGTTTCCTTACGAGAATCCTTTGATCTCGCCGAGGATGTGTTCGATAATATATCGGTACACATGTGCAGGCTTAGACGCCAAAGAAGGAGCCGGAAACGAAATTGATGTAACCTCCCCGTAATCCTCGGCTCTTCGATTTTTATCTTCTTCGTTGACTGGGTATATTCGTCCCGAACCACTTTAGTCCTCGCTCTGATTTCTCCTTCTATCTTTTTCTTCATTTTTTTATTAGTTTATCGCTCTGCAATATCTTACTAATATTTCTCATTCTATCCCTATCTATCTTTCAACATGTTCATTTACATAATACAGTAATTTATCTCCAACTTTTCTCAACTTATAAACAAAAATTAACAATTTTGGAAGGTAAGATACGATTATTCGAGTCTTGTGGCTTGTTCTTATAATTGTTGACGATTTTCGAGCTTCGAGGATCAAATAGTCGTATCTCCTCTTTTGATATTGTCCAATTTTGTTTACAAGCTGATGGACAATTGGGGAGAATCTGCTGCAATGTGACAATTGGAGACATTAGCTTCGATATCACTAATCCTTAGAGATATTATTCGCGAATAATGAAATATGAAAATAAATATGAAAATATCGCCACTTCGATTGTTCTATTCAGCAAACTAAGACAAAATAATCTTTAACTAATATTTCATCAAAGAATGAACATTAAGCGTTATCTTTTGTTCTTCCGTTCCATAAAGGAAGTTACTTAAGAAAACGTTATCTCTAATTCGCAGTTAGATAATTTCGGTTCAATGATGCGTTATTTTCAATTGAGAGCACAAAAATAAGTAAGAAGCCGACATCGATTAGCAAAAATTGAAAAATGAGACTCGTGTTTTGCGGAGACTCGTATAAACATTGGCCGAATCAGGACTGGCAAAAAATATTATTCCCCGACGAATCGAAGTTCAATCGGATTTCTTCTGACGTATTGCGATACGTGCAATGCTGTTCTGGGAAAGATTTTCACTCACGGTGCATTCGACCAACTTCTTCTTTTCGTTTTAACCATTTCAACTCGTGCGGCGAATCTGAGGTACTACTAAAAGTCGTTACATCATGTTTAAAATTAATTTTAATATTATCAACTTTATGATAATGGCCGTCTTTCACATGAAATTTTAAATAAAATTTGTAATAGAGTATCTGTAATAGTTGAATTTTATATTTTTATAATATAAATGTTCAAATACTTGTGCACGGTAGGGTACACAATATGCAACACGTGACATGAAATAGAAATACTGTAGGTCAGGAAGAATGTCTAAGATTTTAAGTTAGCCGAGAATTTTATAAAACGCTGGCTTACGCTAGAGAGCATTACTGCCAGTTAGCGTGATAAGGTTTAAAATAGCTCCGACTGCAATGGGCTAATCTTTCGTGCGCTACTGGATCCGCGCAAAGATCCGCTAATAAGGTTGTCAGAGAACCAATCAGATTTTACCCGCGTGAGCAGCATGATTCGGCCATTAAGTATTCTTTTACGATCGAGACCAGCATATAAAGCGGGTCAGTCGGCGCAGCGCGGTGGGTTTTATTCACGACGTTTATGTTATCCACGGTATTTCACCGGGAACAGACATTTGACGGCCGCGAAATCGATTCCTGTTTATACGCGAGCGAGTCCCGGACGCGAAGTAATGTTTCCTTTATTCGCGGACGGGGGAGATGATTCACGGCGTCCTTTGGAACGTGACGGGGCGGCGGCGGCGGGGGCGGCTGAATAGACGCGTCGCGTCGCACCGGCACGCTGCCCTAAATTTTCCTGGGGGAGCGGAAAAGCGCGAGCGAGAGCGCAAACCTGAACGCGCCGCGCCGCGCCCGAAAAGAAACTACGCCGCCGCCGGCGACAGGGAGTCTAGGATCGCCGGCTAAAGTCTGCGCGTCCATGCACGGATTTTTGCGAACAACCGGACGAAAATACCCCTAAGTCGCCCCCGGCTACGCGGCACACCTATCGGCGAACCTTTTCACCCTCGGCGCACCTCCATCGAAGGTGCTCGAGTGTTTAAGAAACGAAGGGTCGGAAGATCTTGCCGCTTTTTTTCGTGAATAGAATCTTCAACCGGCGTGAAAGCGCGGGTTCAAGTGTTCGAGCGGGGATGTTTATTTATTTATAGTATTTGGCTAGGTTCACGGGCGCCTCGGACCAACACCGGCTCGTCCATGCGACGGAGGAACGAAGGCCAAACAATTTCTACCGGGTTCTTGGCGAATGGAATTTTTCCTCGAGGTGGAAATATCTTTCTTGTGCTTTTTTATTCAAATGAAGGTGCTGCTTTATTTATGGCACGCGTTTGGTTAGCGGCAATGATCTCGAATAGTCTTTGCGTTCAACCCTGCGGCTCCTAAATTTTTTAGTTTACGGCTACTGAGATTTTGAAGATACTTTCGTGAAGATGCTATTCTGTAAATGTGTTACTCCAGACAAATATTACAATAAAGTTTGCTAAACAATTGTATAAATATATCATTGTTGCTCGTATAAAATAGTAACTATTTTTGATAATATACTCGTAAAAAATAGCTCACTGATTAAGGAGAGACCTTGATATTCTTGATTAAATTATATATTTTATAAGAATGTTATATTTAAACAAAAAACGAAGAAAATCAGCCATACGCAGTATAATTATATTAACTTGCTGTTCAATATTCGATAGATAAACGCGGGAATTTAAAATCAATAATGAATGAAATAAAGCAACTGTAATTCCTTTGACGGTCATCAAGATATTGTCCTAATGGACACATTATAACTTCGCGGCCATTGTTTTTCCAAAATTCCAACTCTTTATGCCATCATTCCGATTTTTACTTTGAAATATAGTACTATTTTTAATATAATATTACTTATAATTTCCTGTTAATTTCGTAAAAGTCATAACCCATTTTATCCATAAAATTCAATTAGTTATTTCTTCCGTCTTTTTAGTATAATATTTTCCTTTAATATTATTTAATATAGTTAAAAATACTTGCAAACATTTCGAATAAATTGCGGCAGCCAACTGGTTAATCGACAAGTGAAGGATTCAAATGAAAATATCTGTATTTTCAATTTTCAAATCGTATTAAATTATGGATACATTTTCGTGATATTGTTGTTATTTAGATGTATCGTCGTTAGTTCTAACATAAAGTTAATAGAATTATTTCATTAGAAACTATTCCGACGTTTCCAACGAAAATCACCCGAAGGAATTTCCCGATCCGCAATTTTCTCCTTCCTGGTTTTATCAGAAATTATTCAATCGATGTCACCAAGTCCTGAATAGCTTTAACGAATGCTCGATAGACGTTAAACGATTTTTCGGAGATCTTGTTCGCGTTGGAAATCCATTTCGGATCCACGGTGTGCCGTCATCGGCGACTGCGTGGGATGGTACATCGGAAAGGATCGGGACCGAGATGGATACCCGGCGAGATCGGAGGAAATGAGGATCCCAGTCTGTTTCCGAAGATCCTTCGTGGTCTCGTTACTTTTGCATCAGCGGATCCACCGTCGACACGTGGCTCCGGCAAAATTCTACTCAACTTAAATGAAAGTTATATGAACCTGGACTGCTCCCGCGGAAGCTGTCTCGTTCCGGGAGGAGGACGAAGCCTGCTTCTCGTTACACGATGCAACTGATTTCTGAGGATCGTTCGGTGTCCTCGCTCCAGGTTATCGATTCGACGAAAGTGTCGTTTGACCGAGTGCGCTTTGATTTTGCTCGGTAACCGAAACCCTTGGTTTGTTCCAGAGAAAAATCTTCGAGAAATTATTACATACATCTTTAACTCTCTCGATGCTAAAATGAAACAGTATAGTAATAGGAACAGTATAATATTATTTTCATGATTTTATATTATACTCGTAATGTACATTACGTATAAATATCGTATATCGTAATACGTATAAATACATATAAATTCTACTCAGATTATTACATAAAATTATTACATACATCTTTAACTCTTTCGGTGATAAAATGGATCAGTATAGTAATAGAAACATATATTTGGATTATTTTTATGATTTCATATTATATCCGTAGTGTACATTACGTATAAATATCGTATATCGTAATACGTATAAATCCATATAAATGTCATTCAGATTGTATTGGTTGTATATACATGTTCATATTATAAATGGTGCAAAGATCATGGTCGATAAAATTCATAAATATTAGAAATCGGACAATGCAGCTTTTGCCTGTACCACGTATGCTCTACACTTTGAAAGAGCTAAGAAGAGAATTTTTCAGTAAATCTTCTCATAGAAAACGGAATCGGAGTGATAAGTCAAATCTTTTGTGAAAAGATTATCAATAATTCTGCTAGGGTGATCTGTCCATTGAACGAACACCTCCAGCGAACGAACATATCCTGCATTAAATGGAAAAGTAACATTTGTCATACCTAAAGATGATCAATCATACCTATAATACATGCATACAGATGTCTTCTCGCAGATGTTATTTCGCTTGTAATTTGCGTCACGTTCATTTGTCAATTAGCAACGGTCGTAACGTTCAAATTGTAAGAAAAATGGCAAAATTCTAAAATGAACGCATTTAATAAACTCGATCGAACTCGGACCTCTTGAATATAGACGTGAAAAGTGAGAACAATTTATTCTGATGTATTTAATTCTTTCACACCAATAATAACGCAATAAACATTCGCGGTCTGCGAGACCACTAATAGTGATTACGTAAGTTTTAATAGCTATGCTAGTTAAGGATTAAGGTATAATAATTAAACCGTCTACATTTTTTTACAAAAATGTTTGAAGATCTCGCACAAAGCTTTATCAATTCGGAAAACCAGCGGCGCGAACGCAGGGATAAAATTTTCATCAGCGAGTGGCGCGGCGGCAGCGAATTTGTATCGTGTAGATCGCATCGTATCAGCGGCGCTAAGAAGCTAGTTTCGAAAAAATTAGATCAACGCGCGCACGGCGCGCAGACAAAGAATCTTCCCGGCTCGTGGAAGCTGGCGGCGACTCGGATCGCGAAGCAATTGTCTCGTCGTCGCTTCGAGGCCGGGTACGACGGTTGGGAGACAGCGAATCCAGCGAAATTAGCATACTCCGGGGCTCTGGGGAAGCCTGGAATCATTAATTCGTCGCCTCGAGGCGCGAGGATAACCCGGACGGTGCCGGTGTCGCGATCCCGAACACAAGGCTGCAACGTTGTCGCCGAGGAGCGACGACGATCGGGAACGTTGAAAGGAACCGGGAATATCCCGCGAGATTCGACGGATTGAATTGCAAAGCGAATGAAAACCAAACTCTGCGGATAAGGAGCCGCCGATGGCTGGATACGCGGAGCGCCGCGGCGACGCTGCTTCGATCGTGTTCAAGCCGCCATTCTTCCCGATTTCTTCTGCTTTTTCTAGTCCTATCTGTTCTCTACCTCGCAGCTTTCATCCTCGTGAATTTTTTCTCGAACCATGCGTCCGCCAATTAGGCCTCCACCGTGTCACGAAATTGTGTTCAAGCCGCCATTCTTCCCGATTTCGTCTGCTTTTTCTAGTCCTATCTGTTCCCTACCTCGCAGCTTTCAGCCTCGCGAATTTTTTCTCGAACCCTGCGTCCGCCAATTAGTTCTCTACCGTGTCACAGAATTGATTTATTCAAGGAATTTAGTCTATTCGAGTCACGTAGTATTATTAATAGAAATATTTTATGGAAATTTCAATAGAAATTTTAACTTAAGATAGATTCTTAATAGAAATTTAATCTATAATAGGTTTTTAACAGTAAATTTAAATTATAATCGATGTTTAATGGAAATTTAGATTGTAATGAACTCTTTTTAATAAAAACTTTAGATTACAATAAGTGTTTAGTAGAAGTATAAATTATACTTGAAGTAAGGGTGACATTACTTTTGGTAGACTTTTGTATTATCATATCAGTTGCAATTTTTGAGTACAATTCCTTAGGCATTGTCCAGTCCAACCAAGCTCTCTAACATTTCAAAAAAGTTTAGATTGCTTGGCTGAATTGTTCAGAATTTATTCCATTTTAAAAGACGCTCGAATACCTTCGCAGCTCGCTTTACACGAGAACATGCATTACCTGCACCTCCTCTTGCATTCTCTATTATGTTTCATATGTAAATATTTCGATTTCGAGTGGTTCGCATACAATACTATTTTCTATACGAGTCAGCAAAGATTTGACCTAACGCGATAAATTCATTCGAGACATAAACCATACAATACAACGAAATATTTTTGTCTCGCATAGCCAGTTCTATTATTTATCTATTTTCTTGTTGTTCCGTAAATTTGGTGCTTGCTTTCTAGCACAAGAGGTTAGTATCACTAACAATATGGTATTTTTTTTTATTATTTACGGATTAATTGAATGGATTTTCTTGGAGCGCGTACAAAAGTGAATAAGTAAATTGGAGATCGTAATATTTGATTGCTCGATGACGGAAACGGATGTATTGCGAATTCATGGGACAAAAGGAAAGTAGCTAGCAAAAGACAGGACACTTTGAAATGCATTGCCGTCCACTCTCGAAGAATTAAACTTGGAGATCCAGGAGTGGTTGCGAATCGACTTCGTTCTATGCAGAAAGGCTTCTAGATTCTTATGTCATGTTTCTTCAAAGGGGTCGTCGTTTTTCTCCGGGCTCGCAATCAAATAGGAACCGTAACTACTGTCGACTGTCAGGTTACAAGACGGAAAGAAATTTTGCGAGGAGTAGCAACTCAAAATTCGCTGATATTGGTCGTCTAGGAAATTAATTCAGCCCGGTGACACAGAAACGATTTTAAATGGTCCTTCCACAGCCGAAGAAGTTTCATTTCGCAGTTCTTTCCTCCCTGCTTCGATACAATGAGCATTCTCTGCGAAACCGTTTCTCAAGGAAAGAATGATCACGTGAAAGTTGGATCTGAGGGCTCAGAGGAGTTTCCAAGTCAACTTAATAGTCACAGTTTCAACTTCTCGCAGGCAGCTAGATCCCGCTTTCGAGTTCTTATTCCGTATGCCAGTGAAAGGAACGTTCCGCGATAAAGAAGGAACGTTCATCATTTTTGATCACCGAAAGATTCAATCTGGAATCTCGCAAGAACACCCGTGCCGAGATAACGGTCACCGGTAGCAATGGAATCAAATGCTTTTGTTCCATCACGGGAAGAAACTAGCAGCGTTACGGCTGAAACACATTATCGTGCTGTTCTCGGTCCGATGAAATATTCTTTCACTGACGCGTGTCACTATGTTCACGTAAGTAATCGAATCTAAAAAATATTCTACTTGTTTTATTACGTTTTTGTATAATTAAGATATAAATTATATAGCACGATTTGTTTCCACAGAAACAAAAATTAAAAAGCAGAAGCGACGACTGGCACGTACAATGAACTCTTTGGCATGCAGATAGTTGTGCCGGTTTATAGATATAGTGTTTTTAGGGAAACCATTTTTAGCGAATGCAATCTCGTATTTCTCTTCATAATTTTTTGTTTTCGATTTATTGTGCTCGTTTTATCTTCATATAAAATAGATGCAGCAATTAATTCTAGAATTGAAGCATGGAACAATATTTTAGAGAGCATTTTATATACAAAAATAAATGCAAAAAAAAACAACAATGCATTTTCATTTAAAGTTGCATTTTCGAGGAAACTGAGTTGGAAGATGCGTTTAGTTCTTGTAATATAATGAGCAATAGAATTGTTATTTTATAGTCAATCACGAAACTTGATTTTTATTCAGTACAGTTGACAGTCCTTTATACGAATATTTATTTTCACAATACTCTAGTATCCAAACCTATTATCTAATTATTAGGTATATTATTTATTTAAGTACATTATTACATAGTAGAGAACTTGAATGAAATTTTTAGATAATAGAAAAAATTGATATTATTGTAGGATATAACAAAATTAAAGTTTCAGGTCACAGGAGCCTTATGTAGTAAAATTTCGTCTAAATTTTCTCGAATTTTATTTAATTCATAATACAGATTTTATAGTAATGAATCGAATAAGTCAAAAGAAAATTCAGCGAAGAAATTTTATAATGCGGTCCTCGAAGAATCCTAAAATGTAGGAAATCTCACGCCACGATCAGTTTTAAAGCGAATCTTGTAACGGTAATTTCCGAGAATTCATTCCGAACCCGGCAAAAATTTCCGTCCCGACCCGACATTTTCGGGATCTCGAGGATCCGTACGAGACGCGTATGCAACGTTATCGTTGCGTACCAACCGCCAAGAAAGAGGCCGGGGGATAGACCGAAACATTCGCGGATCGCCTAAAAATGGAAGCCGCCGAGTGAGAAGCCGGTTTAAATCAACTCAATATTCGCCGTGTTGAGCCTCGGAGGCGAATAAGTTCGAGCTTCCAGTTATTTCGTCGCGTTTCATCAAAGGGAACGACGCCGTCGGATGAACCGCTCTAAAAGACGTACCAAAATGGAATAAGAGCGATCATACGACGGGGGAGGGCCGTCCCGTTTCCCCGACTGAATTTCATTATGCGAGCGAAATTGGATCCCGCCGATCAATTACCCGGCTGAGGAGAGCCGAGACGTTCGCGTTCGTTCTTCTCTCTTGCGTGCGATTCGAGCATTCCGCTTCGGAATGGCACTCACGGCCGATTAGAGTTCCCCGTCGTTCCCCGTCGTCGTCCCCCCTCCCCCCCTCTTTTTCCCCGGGTTCGCGAAAATCTTGCTGCCGATTCGTCGCCGATCGCTAGCGGAAGCACAGAGCGTTTTTCCAGGGTCCGCGCGCGAAAACCGGACCGACGCGACGGGTGTTTTAAGGCACGTTCCCAGCCGGCCAACGGACCGAGAGGAAAATGAAACGCTCTCGTGCGCGAAAAATTTGTAGGAGCCACTTCGGGGCTACAGCGGGGTGGGCCCGGGCAGAAGTCACGCGCGAATTTCGCAGCTTCCATTTCGCTCGCTTTCCTCGCCGTTTCGTCCCGGTCACTGTTTATTTACCTTGATTCGTCGCCGTGTAATTGGATCTCTGAAACGATCCTGAGTCCTCGGAGAATTTCCTTCGGTAAATTGTACTACGGTTTATCTTTAGGGAACTTTGTGGATTTGTTGGTGTACATCGAAACTACTCTCCTCCGCGTTTCTGTGCATTATTATGATTAACCTATGTTGCAGCCGGAGTCGAGCATTATTCGAAATTCCTTCGAATAAATATTTATCGAAGACTATGAACCGAATCAGTTCTTTTCAGTCGAATATTTGATCTGAACAATATTATTTCTCATAAATGATTCTGTCTAATTACTTGAATGTTTCCTTAGTCGAATAAATTATGTGAATAGGGACTGTGACATTATTCGTAAAATAATGCGAATAACTGATTGCTGTCTTCTTACATAACTTTATAAGAATATATTTGTAAGATCATTTGTACAATGTTCTTATTAAGGGTCATTCATCATTTTATTTGTTTATCTTTCCTAATATGCTTTCAAGCTGCTTTTCCTAGACACGTTCACTCTTCTATGAAGCTTAATAAAACTCCAGATAATTTTTATTAAATGTCAGCAACTAGATAATAGGCACTTTTTATATTCTGAATCGAAATAAACTCGAGGACCACCTTGCGAGTGTTAAAATCGTAATGGTTATTCATCCAGGCTGTGTTCAGCCTTTAGGTTCAGTATCGCTTGAATACAAACGATGTGTTTAATTTTCCGTGGTGCAAAAGTTAATCGCAGTCTCGCTACGTCAACACCGTGTCAAGTTCTTGATTTTAGATGACCTCGGCGGTGGTTATCATGCGAGCCATCGGAAAGAAAGTTCTTTAACTAGTCTGCTTTCCTCGGTGAATAATTACTAGAGCCTTGATGACGTTAACGCATAAAAATTCATGAATTTAGTTTAACCGCGTATACACGAGTCTGTGAAGTTTCATGAAGATACCTTATCTGGTCAGCCAAAGGTGACCATAAAATAACTGTACCTCGTTAACTTCGAATTAATTCTAAAGAAGTTTACAGTCATCAGCTTTATGGACTTAAGCGCAGTCTCTGGCGCGACCGTTGAAACTCTTTCTTTTCTCTCGAGTGTTAGGGATGTGAATAACTAATTATAGTGTTGCTACCGTGGAAAGGTTAAGTACATTTAATTTGCTATTGCTTAATTTAAGTAATTAAAGTAATTTAGTAATTGTTTGGTATTACTACGCCTACTACGTCGGTAAGAATGATCGATCTTAGGTAAGATCTTAATGATCTCACATTGTTGTATTTTGAAATTGTTGAAATTATGAAGACGCTTTGTGAAGTAACGATTGAAACAATTCCATTATTCAAGGTTACATTATAACAGAAATGGCGAACTGTTTAAATATAGTCTTCTTATACTTGCACGAGCATTAAAAGTAGCTGTTTTAAACTAGTTTGTAAAAGTAGCAATAACACATTTATTCCGATTTTTAACGAGTCTCAAGTAACGTACATATTGAATAAATAACTCGTAAACGTATCTACACAATCTTAATAATAATAAATTAAAAAATACACACCTGTCATTTAGCAAATTCTGTAAATCTAGCGTTGAACTATCGATCGCACTACGATTTCTGTTCCCGTTAAATTCGAACTGATAAATACGAGAAAGCAAATAATAATAAAAAAGAAATTATCGAGAATTAAAAGCAACAAATGCATATTTTTTGTTAAGAATAACAAAGGCTAAATTTATTTAGATCTTTAGCCATTTTAATGATTATTCCCAAATTAAGGAATTATAATTACAGTAATTTTAAAATAAAAGAATGTAAAACCGAATTTTGACGGCGCATTAGGTTCAAAGTTAATGTTTAAACGTTGACAATAGAGGAACAGAATAAGAATAAAATAATTTGTTAGTACATTACGTCGAAAATCTTTATACTGGTCTGAAAAACACGTTGTCACGGCGCAGGGGGTTAATTAGTGAATTCTAGTGATCGCTGGTACGAGGATAGAGTCCGAATATAAACCACGTCAAGGTCAAATTCAGAGAAACACCCTTAAACGTCGCCCCCGGGCAGACCTAATCCACGGGATTGTTAATTAAGGAGTCGCCGGTCTCTCGCGCCGGGGGCGATTAAAGTCTCGTAACTCTAATGAAAATAATTCGTTTGAAAATTGCGGCGGAAGCGGAGGCCGGTGGGAAAATTTCCGGCAGGTTTCACGCGTCTACGAGGACTGCTCGGAACAAATGGCCGGCCGTGCAGCGACAGCGGCGCGTGTAGACGCGCGTGGGCGGGCACGGCTCCTGTAAACCGCGATAAATGGCCGTACTTATGTATAGTTTAAGCGCGAATCTATTACGAGTAACCGGACCGGTATAACTGAAAACAAAGGGTCGCATAATTTCTCGGCCGCTGGATATCCAGTCGCGACCCGGCCGTGCAGTCCATTTACTGTATCGCCCGGCGTCGGATACCGTGATACACGTCGCGGATTAAATGCAGTTTTAATCCCGCGCCTTTTGCCGCCCGCCATTGTCTTTCGTATAACGAACGTGGGCCGGCGATATTGCTTTCGTTTCTCATCGGAACGAATGCTACGAAACTACCTGCGCCACGAAACTACGGAACAAGAAAGAAACGCGGGCATGTTGCATTGTGTCGCGGTCAGCGTCGAAACCA